>NC_079191.1:58265751-58373251 GCF_029499605.1 Hyla sarda | reverse complement strand
CAAGCCCTGGGTGGAGCTAGCCTCTCTCTCTTTGAGCTCTGCTCTTCTGCTAAGCTGAAGTGCACTGCAGTCGTGCCTAGTGTGTGTGTCCAGAGGGTTGGTAACCTCAAAGTCAAGTCCTGCAGCCACCATCAAGTCAAGTAAGCTAAAGTTACAGCTGTATGAGTCAAGTCAAGTCAGTCCCTGTCATTTGTCAATTCAGCGTGGTTTGCATTTAATTGTCCAGTCCTACTACGAGTCCTAGCAAGCCCTTAAGGTCTCTGCGTCACTGGTGAACTCCTTGTGCCGTGGCTGAACTGTATAGACTTTACCAACTGTCTACCCTCAGTAAAGCTACCGTTGTCAGTAACTTGGCGTCGGAGTCTTTATTGCCCCCCGTGCCTAGCCCAGGATCCAGCAGTATACCTTCAGTTGGTTTTAGGCTAAACCACGCACTGGCATCATGAATACAAGGGGTTAATGCCATCTGCCCCTAGGGTAACAACATCTGCCCTCATCACACCCCGCTACCACACAGGAGAAAGCAGCGCTGTCTGCCGGGATGAGTGTCCCGGATCCTTAGTAGCGGCGGGCCCTTTACCCGGCCGGGCCCTCAGACAACGTCTGATCCGACCATCCGGTCAGTCCTCCCCTGTATGGAGTATTTCCGTATTCAGGGGAAATTGTGTTATAAATTTTGGGGGTCTATTTCTCCTTTTACCTCCTTGTAAAAATGAAAGGTATTGGGGAACACCAGCATGTGAGTGTAAAAAGGGAATTTCTCTTACACTAACATGCTGGTGTAGCCCCCAACTTTTCTTTTTCATAAGGAGTAAAAGTAGCAAAACTCCTCCAAAATTTGTAACACAAATTTTCCTGAGTATGTAAATACCCCATATGTGGCCCTAAACTGATGCTTTGAAATACGACAGGGCTCTGGAGAGAGCTCCATGCGCATTTTAGGCATAAATTAGGGATTTGCATAGGAGTGGACTCCTATGCAACCATTGTGCTTGCCTCTTCCACTAAAAGTACCCTACAGCAGTGTTTCCCAAACAGGATGCCTCCAGCTGTTGCAACACTACAACTCCCAGCATGTTTGGACAGTCAATGGCAGTTCGGCCACGCTGTGGAGTTGTTGATTTGCAATAGCTGGAGGCTGCATTTAGTAAACAGTGCCGTACGAGCTGTTATTAATTTTTATTGGGGGGTTGGGTCGGGAGGTAATGATGCAAAGGTGTGTGTCTATGTAGTGTTTTACTCTTTATTTTTGTGTTAGTGAAGTGTAGGTGAATTTTCTGTACGTACACACAGTCGGGTTTACAACAAGTTTTCCGCTACAAGTTTGATCCACGGCAAATTTCTCACAACTCAAACTCGGAACGGGGAACTTACGGCACCGATCTCTTTTTTTTCCAGGCCATTAGGTCACCAGAGATCCGAATGGCCTGGAAATGTCATATGGAAGGTCACAGTTTAGAGACCACTGCACAGTGGTCACCAAACTGTGGCCCTCCAGATGTTGCAAAACTACAACTTTCAGCATCCCCAGACAGCCAACCCCATGTTTCCTGCTGTGAGTTTGAAGAGGAGCAGGCTCTCTGTGCCAAATTTTTGGCAGCAAATTTCCGCTGATGAAAATCCACCTCAACCCCTATTTTATAATGCAGATCTGTCACAAATATGCAGCACAATGAGCATAATGAGCGGCTGTTCTGACTCGGATTTCACTAAGGTTCATTATTTTTCTCTAGGATACAGCATGGCGGCAGCAGCTACATCATAAGTATTTAAAATATTTTTAATGCTGCCCCCCAGGTTCCTGGTTGAAAATATAGCCCAGTGTGTCAGAAATGTGACAGACCCTATTTAACTCTTCCCATTTCATTTATTTTCTTTTTTTCTTCTTCTTCCCTGCCTTCTAAGATAACTTTTTATTTTTCCACCAACAGAGTCGTATAATGGGGATTTTTTTTATTTATAGCACAACATTCTTTAATATTTTGTCTTGTAAAATGTTAGATATCACAATGGAAGCCTAACAGATCCCATTAAAAATAACACTATAAAATCATACAGTAGCCTTACCAGCTTTCTTTCTTAACCTTCCCTTATGACATCACACATGTGACATCAGTCTTTGGTTGATACCTTTACCAGCCACTAGTACAGTTCAGGCCTTAGGTATCAGAGGGAGCGCACACAAAGAGCAGATGAGGAAGAGGACAAGATGACACAGGAGAGGTACATCAATCCTAAATATTGATCAGAATACATATAGAGTTCTAGACTTGCAAATAATGACTAGATCTTTTAAATATAATGTGTCACAATAATAGTGTTAATTGTATTAAATCTAGTTATTTAACTATACACTTTGCTGATGATCACAAATGACCAAGTATATTCTGTTTATATTCAATTCTATTATACAAAGAGTTGGGGGGGTGTATGTCCTGTATGGGTATATTAAGTCTATGGGGGAGAATCATCAAAACCTGTGTAGAGGAAGAGTGGAGCATCAGATCAGATCGCTTCTTTCAGTTTTTAGAGGCCTTTTTAAAATGAAAGAATCAATCTTATTGGTTTCTACGGGCAACAGGTCAACATTTCCTCTGCGCTGGTGTTGATAAATCTCCACCTATATGTATAGTTTTCTATACTAAGAAAGTCAAAAGCACCTAAATGTCTAAAACACACCTATATGTTCAGTGTATGTGACCTACTAATGGGGGTGACAGGGAAGTAATGTAAGAGATGTCTGACCTTTAACATGACCTCCTGTTATAACCTAAAACAAGAAATTAGGCTGAAATAACGTATATTTCACTATTATAATGCTGGATTTCTTGTATGACTATTAGTACTGAATCATAAAAAGAAATGCATACATTGAATTTTCTTTAACATGATTGTCCCACAGAGCAAATTTGGTAAAATCAGATGTGTGCCCCATACATATATGTAAAGGGGTACAAAAATAATTTATATCCCTGTAGAGTTCTTCTCCCTCATGGATCTGATCCCCTAGTATCCTCTCTGAGCTGGAACCCTACCGTTGCCAGGCAACTTTCCCCCAATCCCCCTTGCTTATAAGCACAGTGGAAACAAACTGCCATTACCTTCAGGACACTGCAGTTGAACTGAGCATGTGTTAGGGAGCATTCACACCACGTTTTAGCTATACAGGGACCTGATTTGGCTGGGGGCAGTGAAAACCAGGTGCTCCCTTATCCCAGCCAGACCTGGCCCCCTTCTCATTCATTTGAATGATCTGACCAGAGTCAAACTGCGGTTTTCAGTTGGTTCAGAAAAACGGATATGGGGCAAAAATGAGCCGACCGGAGACATTGTTTGACTCCGGTTGGCTCATTTAAATGAATGAGAAGGGGGCCGGGACCGGCTGGGATATGGGAGCGCCCGGTTTTCACTCCCCCCAGCTGGATCCGGTCCCCATATAGCTAAAACGTGGTGTGAACCCACCCTTACCTCGACTTAGTGGGTCGTAACCAACAGTTATCAATACAATGCAGGTACATGGAGAATTAGTAATCTTATATCTCTCAAACAATATTGTAATCCTGGTACATTGAAATATGTTAAATGTCACATAATGCATTAGTATAGAACTTTTGTTTGTTGGTATTTTTTTTTTTAAATGAGACAACTTCTTTAACCCCTTAAGGACCCAGCCATTTTACACCTTAGGACCAGGCCATATTTTGCACATCTGACCACTGTCACTTTAAACATTAATAACTCTGGAATGCTTTTAGTTATCATTCTGATTCCGAGATTGTTTATTCGTGACATATTCTACTTTTACATAGTGGTAACATTTTGTGGTAACTTGCAACCTTTCTTGGGGAAAAATCCCAAAATGTGATGAAAAATTTGAAAATTTAGCATTTTTCTAACTTTGAATCTCTCTGCTTGTAAGGAAAATGGATATTCCAAATATTTTTTTTATATTCACATATGCAATATGTCCACTTTATGTTTGCATCATAAAATTTACGTGTTTTCACTTTTGGAAGACACCAGAGGGCTTCAAAGTTCCAAACTCACTATTTTTCAGGGACCAGTTCAGGTTTGAAGTGGATTTGAAGGGTCTTCATCTTAGAAATACCCCACAAATGACCCAATTATAAAAACTGCACCCCCCAAAAGTATTCAAAATGACATTCAGTCAGCGTTTTAACCCTTTAGGTGTTTCACAGGAATAGCAGCAAAGGGAAGGAGAAAATTCACAATCTTCATTTTTTACACTCGCATGTTCTTGTAGACCCAATTTTTGAATTTTTACAAGGGGTAAAAGGAGAAAATGTATAGTTATATTTGTAGCCCAATTTCTCTTGAGTAAGCACATACCTCATATGTCTATGTAAAGTGTTCGGCGAGCGCAGTAGAGGGCTCAGAAGCGAAGAAGGGGGTTTTGGAGAGTACGTTTTTCTGAAATGGTTTTTGGGGGTCATGTTGCATTTAGGAAGCCCCTATGGTGCCAGAACAGCAAAAAAAAAAAAACACATACCATACCATTTTGGAAACTAGACCCCTTGAGGAGCGTAACAAGGAATTAAGTGAGCCTTAATACCCCACAGGTGTTTCACCACTTTTGCATATGTAAAAAAATAAATAAAAAATTCACTAAAATGTGTGTTTCCCCCCAAATTTCACATTTTTGCAAGGGTTAATAGCAGAAAATACCCCCCAAAATTTGTAACCCCATCTCTTCTGAGTATGGAGGTACCCCATAAGTTGACCTGAAGTGCACTACGGGTGAGAAGAGAAGGAGTCATATTTGGCTTTTTGAGAGCAAATTTAGCTCGGGGGGCATGTCGCATTTAGGAAGCCCCTATGGTGCCAGGACAGCAAAAGAAAAAACACATGGCATACCATTTTGGAAACTAGACCCCTTGAGGAATGTAACAAGGAATCAAGTGAGCCTTAATACCCCACAGGGGTTTCACGACTTTTGCATACGTAAAAAAAAAAAAAATTCACTAAAGTGTGTGTTTCCCCCCCAAAATTTCTAATTTTTGCAAGGGTTAACAGGGGAAGCCCCTATGGTGCAAGGACAGCAAAATAACCCCCACATAGCATACCATTTTGGAAACTAGACCCCTTGAGGAACATAACAAGGGGTACAGTGAGCATTTACCCCCCCCCCCCCCCCCCACTGGTGTCTGTCAGATCTTTGGAACAGTGGGCTGTACAAAATGTTTTATTTGCACAGCCCACTGTTCCAAAGATCTGTCAGACACCAGTGGGGTGTAAATTCTCACTACACCCCTCATTACATTCCGTGAGGGGTGTAGTTTCCGAAATGGGGTCACATGTGGGGTTTTATTGTTTTTGCGTTTGTCAAAACCGCTGTAACAATCAGCCACCTCTGTGCAAATCACATCAAATGTACATGGTGCACTCTCCCTTCTGGGCCTTGTTGTGCGCCCCCAGAGCACTTTGCGCCCACATATGGGGTATCTCCGTAGTCGGGAGAAATTGCTTTACAAATTTTGGGGGGCTTTTTTCCCTTTTACCTCTTGTCAAAATGAAAAGTATAGGGCAACATCAGCATGTTAGTGTAAAAAATTTATTTTTTTACACTAACATGCTGGTGTAGACCCCAGCTTCACCTTTTCATAAGGGGTGAAAGGAGAAAAAGCCCCCCAAAATTTGTAAGGCAATTTCTCCCGAGTACGGTGATACCCCATATGTGGCCCTAAACTGTTGCCTTGAAATACGACAGGGCTCCGAAGTGAGAGAGCGCCATGTGCATTTGAGGCCTGAATTAGGGATTCGCATAGGGGTGGACATAGGGGTATTCTACGCCAGTGATTCCCAAACAGGGTGCCTCCAGCTGTTGAAAAACTCCCAGCATGCTTGGACAGTCAACGGCTGTCTGGCAATACTGGGAGTTGTTGTTTTGCAACAGCTGGAGGCTCCATTTTGGAAACAGTGGCGCATCAGACGTTTTTCATTTTTATTGGGGAGGGGAGGGGGGCTGTGTAGGGGTATGTGTATATGTAGTGTTTTTTACTTTTTATTTTATTTTGTGAAAGTTTAGTGTAGTGTAGTGTTTTTAGGGTACAGTCACATGGGCGAGGGATTACAGCGAGTTTCCCGCTGCGAGTTTGAGCTGCCGCGCAAAATTTGCTGCATCGCAAACTTGCAGCCTGATACTCACTGTAAGCCCCCTGCCCATGTGAATGTACCCTGTACATTCACAGGGGGGCCTCCAGCTGTTGCAAAACTACAACTCCCAGCATGCACTGTCTATCAGTGCATGCTGGTAGGTATAGTTTTGCAACAGCTGGAGGCACACGGGTTGGGAAACACTGAGTTAGGAAACAGACAATGTTTCCCAACCAGTGTGCCTCCAGTTGTTGCAAAACCACTACTCCCAAACATTCTCAGGCATGCTGGAAGTAGATGTTCTGCAACATCTTGAGAGCCAGATGTTGCCGAACTACAACTCCCAGAATGCTTGGAGTTGTAGTTTTGCAACATCTGGAGGACTACAGTTTGTAGACCACTAATACAGTGGTTCCCAATCTGTGCCCTTCCAGATGTTGCAAAACTACAACTCCCAGTATGCCGAAACTGTCCAGGCATGCTGGGAGTTGTAGTTCTGCAACATCTGAAGGGCCAGATGTTACAGAACTACAACTCCCAGCATGCCTGGACAGTAATGGCATGCTGAGGATGTGTAGTTTTGCAACATCTGGAAGGGCACAGTGGTCTCCAAACTGTGGACCTCCAGATGTTGCAAAACTGCAACTCCCAGCATGCCCAGGGCATTTGCCCTGGATGCCTGCTAAAGCATTTCAGCAGGCATCTGCTTCTGCTCTCAGCCCGGCGCGCGGCAGGGCCCGGAAAACGCCAGGACGCACGGGGACGTCCTGGGTCCTTAAAGCCCAGGGTGCTGGGACGTCCCCGTACGTCCTGGGTCCTTAAGGGGCTAAAGGTGTACTCCGCCCATAGACATCTTATCCCCTATCCAAAACATTGTGGATGAGATGTCTGATCCTGGAGTGGGTCTGGCCACTGGGACCCCCCACGATATCTGGGCCGACTCTGCGGAATCTGTGGCAATCCATATCGCCAAACCACACCCCCTCTATTCATGTCTATGGGAGGGGGCGTGACGGCACAGAGATCGCGGGGGTTCCCAGTGGCAAGACACCTGCCATCAGACATCTTATTCCCTATCCTTTCTATAGCGGATAAGATGTTCAGGGGCAGAGTACCACTTTAAAGGGAATTTATCAACTCTATTTGCTCCAAAGAACTTCAGACCCTATTGTACCTTTTTTTTTTTTAGCTGATAATAGTTGCCTAATTTGTAAAATCAGTGTTCAATTTTTCAGCCAAGTTCCAAAGAGGTGGGGTTAATCTGCTGAAGTGCCGAAGCTTGGCACACCTCCTCGCTTGCTCCCACCTCCCAGGCCCTCCTTGATTGATGTTCTGAGCCCGGTTTTTCAATCAAGAAGGAGCTGGAGGGGAGAGCAAGTAAGTGGATGTGCCGGGATGAGACACTTGAGCAGCTTAGATCAGCCTCCTTGCACCCTACATTTGTGTATTACACCTGAATATTAGACAATACTGGATTAAACTATGTGGAATGTTGATTTAGGGATCTATCCAATTGCTAGCAGGCCATGGACACAAGATTACATGTAAGATAAGGTTATATGCCGACCAGGTATTATATTGTAGTTCCCAGCGAATTGAATCTAACTTTGAAGGGGAAGTGCCTTTAGGCACTTCCCCCTTCAAAGTTAGCGGGTCATGTAGAAATTTTTCTGTACCATGTCTATGACAATCATGGGTGCTTTTTGCCTTCCTTAGGTTGTAGGGCTATTGTTACCATTAAAATTGTCAGAACCCTAAAATAAACCCTAACAGACCCAACTAAACTAAGGAATACATGTTCATAGTTATTAAAAAGAGGAAACACACCCCTCAAGGAACATAACAAGGGGTACAGTGAGCCTTAACACACCACAGGTGTTTGATGACTTTTTGTAAAATTTGGATGAGTAAATAAAAAAAATAGGAGGAAATACGAGAAAATGCCCCTCAAAATTTGTAACCCCATTTCTTCTGGGTTTGGAAGTCTCCCATGTATGGATGTAAAGTGCTCTGCGAGTAAACTACAATGATCAGAAGAGAAGAAGCGCCATTGGGCTTTTGGAGAGAGAATTCGTCTGGAATTCAAGTCAGGGGACATGTGCGTTTACAAAGCCCCCATGGTGCCAGAACAGTGGACCCCCCCACATGTGACTCTATTTCGGAAACAACACCCCTCACAGAATGTAACAATGGGTGCAGTGAGCATTTACACCCCACTGACGTTTGACAGACTTTTGGAACAGTGGGCTGTGCAAATGAAAACTTAAATTTTTCATTTTCATGGACCCCTGTTCCAAAAATCTGTCAGACACCAGTAGGGCATAAATGCTCACTGCACCCCTTATTACATTCCATGAGGGGTGTAGTTTCCAAAATGGGGTCACATGTTGGGGGGGGTTCCGCTGTTCTGGCACCATGGGGGCTTTGTAAACGCACATGGCCTTCAATTCCAGCCAAATTCTCTCTCCAAAAGTCCAATGGCGCTCCTTCTCTTCTGAGCCCTGTAGTGAGCCAGCAGAGCACTTTATGTCCACACATGGGGTTATTTATATATTCAGAAGAAATGGTGATACAAATTATGGGGGGCTTTTTCTCAATTACCCCTTGTGAAAATGAAAAATTTGGGATAACATTAGAAATTAGAAATATTAGCAATAAATTCATCATAAAATATACTTACTGTTAAATACTTTAACTCAATATAAAATAAAAATAAAAACAATAAAAATTAATAAAATGTAAAAAATATATATAAAAAATATGTATAGAAAAATCTAAAATCACTAACTAAAAAATAAAATACACAAAATACATAAAAAATACAAATAATAACATAAATATAACAAAAATAAAATATAGCACCAATCACTAATAATAAATAGATTAAGATTATACAAGCAAGTACTTTCTGAATAAGATAAAGTTTTTTCACTTCCATCTACTGTATATATATATGTGTATATATATATATATATATATATATATATATATATATATATATAAAATTCCCTCTGCTTCCCTTCTCCCTTCCTTATTCCCCCCCACCCCTCCCTTGCAACTTACATGCTACTCAAGAAATCCATATCTTAGGACATCATATATCCCAGACTACCATAGCTTATTACATAACAAACAGAATAAATAGCAGTCTATACCGATTCACAGAATATAAATAAATAAAATATTTTTTTCTCCTATAAAATTGCATGAGTTACAAGATCATTTACATGAGAATATAATTACTCATGTTAATACCACACTTTTACATACTCCATGGTCTGCACTATGGATAATTTGGAACATACCCTACACAGTCTTAGTCCCATAACATGCGCAGTAGTACTCTAGAAGTGAAATACAGACAAAGTCCGAAGTCATGCGCACAGGTCCAGCAATATGTAGATATCGCGAGAAGTGAATCATCCATCATGAGGCTTGCGCATTGATTATGTGCGGACATGCGTACCTACTGTGACATCACATGTAAACAAAGGTGGTGATAGGCGCAGAAAATAAACACATGCCAGACCATAACAAACTGTATGATTGGTTGCGACTTTTCGCAGGATTGGTACACAACTATAGCGGGACACAAGATTGTGATGTGCGGCCATCTGATTGGCGATAGCACGGCACAGGAAATGAACGCAATGTGAGATTATATAAAGCCTACCTTGTGTCCGGGGCACCATTAGCCTCAAAGCCCTTGACCAAGCTGGTTTATTCAGCGAAACGTCGAGGAGGCTAGCCATGTTTTAATACAGCGTGTGTTCACTGTTAGTAATGTTAATGCAGCATGCATACTCACCTACTAGTGCACAGATCATAGTGCACAATATATATTAATTATTGAGCACTAACAGAAACTTAGTAGCTAGGAGAGGTTTTCCATTCCCATAAAAAATTCTGTGACACCGCCGATAATTTTAAACCGTGTGTTTCATAAGGGTAGCTTTTTAGTTTGTGAATTGAATAAAGTTTAAAAGTTTTAGGGGGGCTACTAGTAAGGGTTTTCCCCAGAAGGGGTAGCCCCTTAAAGGTTGATATTGCACTATTACCCTGGAACCTTCAGGGATCCTTTTTTGTTTAATTCACTGACCATAGAAGGAAAGTAAACATTGCTGGTTAGCTCAATGGTGCTGATCGGGACCTCCGCGATAAAATCGTGGCGTCCCGAACAGCTTGCAGGACGCGAGGAGGATCCCTACCTGCCTCCTCGCTGTCCGATCGCCAAATGACTGCTCCATGCCTGAGATCCAGGCAGGAGCAGTTGAGTGGCAATAACACTGATCAATGCCATGCTAAAAGAAACAAAAAATAACACATACCCCAAACATTGCAAACACAAAACCCCCAAAAACCTGTCAATAGTCTCTGTCAACATGATCCTGGGAGGGATAATACACTGCACTACAATAGAAATAAAAATCCCTATCATCTATATCTCAATGGGTTCCATCTTTTCTTTTGTTCTTTTTTCTAATGCTGTTTTATAATCCCTGAGACAAGTAGTTCTGGCCCTAGAGTGTTATATATATTAGCGTCTGTAGCATGTATAAGGGACATGTTATCATACCTGTGTCTTTTTATAGGTGATTGATGCCCGGTGAGAAGGTGAAAGTGACCTATACCCCCGTCAGCTGCAGGAAAGGAACCAAGAGACAGGTAATTAATATTTATATTAATTACTGATAACAATCAGGCTAGATATAACATCTAGACCTGCAGAGATGTCATAGTCTCTGCCTTATACATGAAGATATATGTTTTTTTAATAAGTATATCGTCTATAGACAGCTTCTTATATAACACAACTGTGTCTCAGGTACAGAGATTGGGAACATTTATGATTTGTAATATCTGTTTTTTATTTGTAGTAATCCCTTTTTCAATAGACTGACCGCAGATTTAGGACATAACTGTACTGTAAAGAAAAATCTATAAGTTAATGTAATAAATCACATACTATAACTGATTATTGCCATTTAAAACTATGAAAAATACATTATGTTGATTATAAAACAGAAATACAGAATGGAAACAACCGTCTGTGGCTCAAGCTCGACTGCCCCTTTCTTTGAGTGGCCCCTCAATGTTGTGGAAACGGGTGGAGGACATTGTCTCCATTAGAATGGGTCCCCCTACGATGCTTCGGCTGTTGATCTGAAGTGCATTCTGTGCTTTGGAACCTCGGGGGCAAACTGTATTTCTGTTATTAATTTTTAGTTTAGCAATTCCCACCGCAACATGGTTAACCTCTATCCTAAATTTCTGCACAAAATTGATAACAGACATTCCAAGAAATATTTTGCCAAATAAAAATATATAAAATATTGATGAAATTGATGAATAATAATAACAACAAAAATAACAGTTTTTGATTAAAAAACAAAAAAACTAAAATAATTGATAAAATATTTTGCTCCTGCCCCCTTCCCCCAAAAATAAAAAAACATATATTACCCTTAAAATTTATGAATAAAGAAACAAAAAATAACACATACCCCAAACATTACAAACACAAAACCCCCAAAAACCTAACAATAGTCTCTGTCAACATCATCCTGGGAGGAATAATACACTGCACTGCAATAGAAATAAAAATCCCTATCGTCTATATCTCAATGGGTTCCATCTTTTCTTTTGTTCTTTTTTCTAATGCGGTTTTATAATCCCTGAGACAAGTAGTTCTGGCCCTAGAGTGTTAGATATATTAGCGTCTGTAGCATGTATAAGGGACATGTTATCATACCTGTGTCTTTTTATAGGTGATTGATGCCCGGTGAGAGGGTGAAAGGGACCTATACCCCCGTCAGCTTCAGGAAAGGAACAAAGAGACAGGTAATTAATATTTATATTAATTACTGATAACAATCAGGCTAGATACAACATCTAAACCTGCAAAGATGTCATAGTCTCTACCTTATACATGAAGATATATGTGTTTTTAATAAGTATATCATCTATAGACAGCTTCTTATATAACACAACCATGTCTCAGGTACAGAGATTAGGAACATTTATGATTTCTAATATCTGTTTTTTATTTGTAGTAATCCCTTTTTCAATAGACCGACCGCAGATTTAAGACATTACTGTACTGTAAAGAAAAATCTATAAGTTAATGTAATAAATCACATACTATAACTGATTATTGCCATTTAAAACTATGAAAAATACATTATGTTGTTTAAAAAACAGAAATACAGAATGGAGACAACCGTCTGTGGCTCAAGCTCGACTGCCCATTGTTACGCCGAGCGCTCCGGGTTCCCGCTCCTCCCCGGAGCGCTCGCTTCACCTCCTCCGCTGCAGCGCTCCGGTCACGTCCTCTGACCCGGGGCGCTGCGATCCTGCTGCTAGCCGGGATGCGATTCGCGATGCGGGTAGCGCCCGCTCGCGATGCGCACCCCGGCTCCCCTACCTGACTCGCTCCCCGTCTGTTCTGTCCCGGCGCGCGCGGCCCCGCTCCCTAGGGCGCGCGCGCGCCGGGTCTCTGCGATTTAAAGGGCCACTGCGCCGCTGATTGGCGCTGTGGTTCCAATTAGGGTTATCACCTGTGCACTCCCTATATTACCTCACTTCCCTTGCACTCCCTTGCCGGATCTTGTTGCCTTAGTGCCAGTGAAAGCGTTCCTTGTGTGTCCCTTGCCAGTGTTTCCAGACCTTCTGCCGTTGCCCCTGACTACGATCCTTGCTGCCTGCCCCGACCTTCTGCTACGTCCGACCTTGCTTCTGCCTACTCCCTTGTACCGCGCCTATCTTCAGCAGCCAGAGAGGTGAGCCGTTGCTAGTGGATACGACCTGGTCACTACCGCCGCAGCAAGACCATCCCGCTTTGCGGCGGGCTCTGGTGAAAACCAGTAGTGGCTTAGAACCGGTCCACTAGCACGGTCCACGCCAATCCCTCTCTGGCACAGAGGGTCCACTACCTGCCAGCCGGCATCGTGACAGTAGATCCGGCCATGGATCCCGCTGAAGTTCCTCTGCCAGTTGTCGCTGACCTCACCACGGTGGTCGCCCAGCAGTCACAACAGATTGCGCAACAAGGCCAACAGCTGTCTCAACTGACCGTTATGCTACAACAGTTGCTACCACAGCTTCAGCAGTCATCTCCTCCGCCAGCTCCTGCACCTCCTCCGCAGCGAGTGGCCGCTCCTGGGATACGCTTATCCTTGCCGGATAAATTTGATGGGGACTCTAAGTTTTGCCGTGGCTTCCTTTCCCAATGTTCCCTGCATCTGGAGATGATGTCGGACCTGTTTCCCACTGAAAGGTCTAAGGTGGCTTTCGTAGTCAGTCTTCTGTCCGGAAAAGCCCTGTCATGGGCCACACCGCTCTGGGACCGCAATGACCCCGTCACTGCCTCTGTACACTCCTTCTTCTCGGAAATCCGAAGTGTCTTTGAGGAACCTGCCCGAGCCTCTTCTGCTGAGACTGCCCTGTTGAACCTGGTCCAGGGTAATTCTTCCGTTGGCGAGTATGCCGTACAATTCCGTACTCTTGCTTCAGAATTGTCCTGGAATAATGAGGCCCTCTGCGCGACCTTCAAAAAAGGCCTATCCAGCAACATTAAAGATGTTCTGGCCGCACGAGAAATTCCTGCTAATCTACATGAACTTATTCACCTAGCCACTCGCATTGACATGCGTTTTTCTGAAAGGCGTCAGGAACTCCGCCAAGATATGGACTCTGTTCGCACGAGGCGTTTCGTCTCCTCGGCTCCTCTCTCCTCTGGTCCCCTGCAATCTGTTCCTGTGCCTCCCGCCGTGGAGGCTATGCAGGTCGACCGGTCTCGCCTGACACCTCAAGAGAGGACACGACGCCGTATGGAGAACCTCTGCCTGTACTGTGCTAGTACCGAACACTTCCTGAGGGATTGTCCTATCCGTCCTCCCCGCCTGGAAAGACGTACGCTGACTCCGCACAAAGGTGAGACAGTCCTTGATGTCTACTCTGCTTCTCCACGTCTTACTGTGCCTGTGCGGATGTCTGCCTCTGCCTTCTCCTTCTCTACAGTGGCCTTCTTGGACTCTGGTTCTGCAGGAAATTTTATTTTGGCCTCTCTCGTCAACAGGTTCAGCATCCCAGTGACCAGTCTCGCCAGACCCCTCTACATCAATTGTGTAAATAATGAAAGATTGGACTGTACCATACGTTTCCGCACGGAGCCCCTTCTTATGAGCATCGGATCTCATCATGAGAGGATTGAACTTTTGGTCCTCCCCAATTGCACCTCGGAGATTCTCCTTGGACTTCCCTGGCTTCAACTTCATTCCCCAACCCTGGATTGGTCCACTGGGGAGATCAAGAGTTGGGGGTCCTCTTGTTCCAAGAACTGTCTAAAACCGGTTCCCAGTAACCCTTGCCGTAACTCTGTGGTTCCTCCAGTAACCGGTCTCCCTAAGGCCTATATGGACTTCGCGGATGTTTTCTGCAAAAAACAAGCTGAGACTCTACCTCCTCACAGGCCTTATGATTGCCCTATCGACCTCCTCCCGGGTACTACTCCACCCCGGGGCAGAATTTATCCTCTCTCTGCCCCAGAGACTCTTGCCATGTCCGAATACGTCCAGGAGAATCTAAAAAAGGGCTTTATCCGTAAATCCTCCTCTCCTGCCGGAGCCGGATTTTTCTTTGTCTCCAAAAAAGATGGCTCCCTACGTCCTTGCATTGACTACCGCGGTCTTAATAAAATCACGGTTAAGAACCGCTACCCCTTACCCCTCATCTCTGAACTCTTTGATCGCCTCCAAGGTGCCCACATCTTCACTAAATTGGACTTAAGAGGCGCCTATAACCTCATCCGCATCAGAGAGGGGGACGAGTGGAAAACGGCATTTAACACCAGAGATGGACACTTTGAGTATCTGGTCATGCCCTTTGGACTGTGCAATGCCCCTGCCGTCTTCCAAGACTTTGTCAATGAAATTTTTCGTGATCTATTATACTCCTGTGTTGTGGTATATCTGGACGATATCCTAATTTTTTCTGCCAATCTAGAAGAACACCGCCAGCATGTCCGTATGGTTCTTCAGAGACTTCGTGACAACCAACTCTATGCCAAAATTGAGAAATGTCTGTTTGAATGCCAATCTCTTCCTTTTCTAGGATATTTGGTCTCTGGCCAGGGACTACAGATGGATCCAGACAAACTCTCTGCCGTCTTAAATTGGCCACGCCCCTCCGGACTCCGTGCTATCCAACGCTTTTTGGGGTTCGCCAATTATTACAGGCAATTCATTCCACATTTTTCTACCATTGTGGCTCCTATCGTGGCCTTAACCAAAAAAAATGCTGATCCCAAGTCCTGGCCTCCTCAAGCAGAAGACTCCTTTAAGCAACTCAAGTCTGCCTTTTCTTCGGCTCCCGTGCTCTCCAGACCTGACCCTTCCAAACCCTTCCTATTGGAGGTTGATGCCTCCTCAGTAGGAGCTGGAGCTGTTCTTCTACAAAAAAATCCTTCCGGGCATGCTGTCACTTGTGGTTTTTTCTCTAGGACCTTCTCTCCAGCGGAGAGGAACTACTCCATCGGGGATCGAGAGCTTCTAGCCATTAAATTAGCACTTGAGGAATGGAGGCATCTGCTGGAGGGATCAAGATTTCCTGTTATTATCTACACCGACCACAAGAACCTCTCCTACCTCCAGTCGGCCCAACGGCTGAATCCTCGCCAGGCCCGGTGGTCTCTGTTCTTTGCCCGATTTAATTTTGAGATTCACTTTCGTCCTGCCGATAAGAACATTAGAGCCGATGCTCTCTCTCGTTCCTCGGATGCCTCAGAAGTTGATCTCCCTCCGCAACACATCATTCCACCTGACTGCCTGATCTCCACTTCTCCTGCCTCCATCAGGCAGACTCCTCCAGGAAAGACCTTTGTTTCTCCACGCCAACGCCTCGGAATTCTCAAATGGGGTCACTCCTCCCATCTCGCAGGTCATGCGGGCATCAAGAAATCTGTGCAACTCATCTCCCGCTTCTATTGGTGGCCGACTCTGGAGACGGATGTTGGGGACTTTGTGCGAGCCTGCACTATCTGTGCCCGGGATAAGACTCCTCGCCAGAAGCCCGCTGGTTTTCTTCATCCTCTGCCTGTCCCCGAACAGCCTTGGTCACTGATTGGTATGGATTTTATTACTGATTTACCCCCTTCCCGTGGCAACACTGTTATTTGGGTGGTCGTTGATCGATTCTCCAAAATGGCACATTTCATTCCTCTTCCTGGTCTTCCTTCTGCGCCTCAGTTGGCTAAACAATTTTTTGTACACATTTTTCGTCTTCACGGGTTGCCTACGCAGATTGTCTCGGATAGAGGGGTCCAATTCGTGTCTAAATTCTGGAGAGCTCTCTGTAAACAACTCAAGATTAAATTAAATTTTTCCTCTGCATATCATCCCCAGTCCAATGGACAAGTAGAAAGAATTAACCAGATCCTGGGTGATTATTTGCGACATTTTGTTTCCTCCCGCCAGGATGACTGGGCAGATCTCCTTCCATGGGCCGAATTCTCGTATAACTTCAGGGTCTCTGAATCTTCCTCCAAATCCCCATTTTTCGTGGTGTACGGCCGTCACCCTCTTCCCCCCCTCCCTACCCCCTTGCCCTCTGGTCTGCCCGCTGTGGATGAAATTTCTCGTGACCTTTCCATTATATGGAGAGAGACCCAAAATTCTCTCTTACAGGCTTCTTCACGCATGAAGAGGTTCGCGGATAAGAAAAGAAGAGCTCCCCCCGTTTTTTCCCCTGGAGACAAGGTATGGCTCTCCGCTAAATATGTCCGCTTCCGTGTCCCTAGCTACAAGTTGGGACCACGCTATCTTGGTCCTTTCAAAATTTTGTGTCAAATTAATCCTGTCTCTTATAAACTTCTTCTTCCTCCTTCTCTTCGTATCCCTAATGCCTTTCACGTCTCTCTTCTCAAACCACTCATCCTCAACCGTTTTTCTCCCAAATCTGTTCCTCCCACTCCTGTTTCCGGCTCCTCGGACGTCTTCTCGGTCAAGGAGATTCTGGCTGCCAAAAAGGTCAGAGGGAAAAATTTTTTTTTAGTAGACTGGGAGGGTTGTGGTCCTGAAGAGAGATCCTGGGAACCTGAGGACAACATCCTTGACAAAAGTCTGCTCCTCAGGTTCTCAGGCTCCAAGAAGAGGGGGAGACCCAAGGGGGGGGGTACTGTTACGCCGAGCGCTCCGGGTTCCCGCTCCTCCCCGGAGCGCTCGCTTCACCTCCTCCGCTGCAGCGCTCCGGTCACGTCCTCTGACCCGGGGCGCTGCGATCCTGCTGCTAGCCGGGATGCGATTCGCGATGCGGGTAGCGCCCGCTCGCGATGCGCACCCCGGCTCCCCTACCTGACTCGCTCCCCGTCTGTTCTGTCCCGGCGCGCGCGGCCCCGCTCCCTAGGGCGCGCGCGCGCCGGGTCTCTGCGATTTAAAGGGCCACTGCGCCGCTGATTGGCGCTGTGGTTCCAATTAGGGTTATCACCTGTGCACTCCCTATATTACCTCACTTCCCTTGCACTCCCTTGCCGGATCTTGTTGCCTTAGTGCCAGTGAAAGCGTTCCTTGTGTGTCCCTTGCCAGTGTTTCCAGACCTTCTGCCGTTGCCCCTGACTACGATCCTTGCTGCCTGCCCCGACCTTCTGCTACGTCCGACCTTGCTTCTGCCTACTCCCTTGTACCGCGCCTATCTTCAGCAGCCAGAGAGGTGAGCCGTTGCTAGTGGATACGACCTGGTCACTACCGCCGCAGCAAGACCATCCCGCTTTGCGGCGGGCTCTGGTGAAAACCAGTAGTGGCTTAGAACCGGTCCACTAGCACGGTCCACGCCAATCCCTCTCTGGCACAGAGGGTCCACTACCTGCCAGCCGGCATCGTGACACCCATTTCTTTGAGTGGCCCCTCAATGTTCTGGAAACGGGTGGAGGACATTGTCCCCATTAGAATGGGTCCCCCTACGATGCTTCGGCTGTTGATCTGAAGTGCATTCTGTGCTTTGGAATCTCGGGGGCAAACTGTATTTCTGTTATTAATTTTTAGTTTAGCAATTCCCACCGCAACATGGTTAACGTCTATCCTAAATTTCTGCACAAAATTGATAAAAGACATTCCAAGAAATATTTTGCCAAATAAAAATATATAAAATATTGATGAAGTTGATGAATAATAATAACAACAAAAATAACAGTTTTTGATTAAAAAACAAATAAACAATAATAATTTATCAAATATTTTGCTCCTGCCCCCTTCCCCAAAAATAAAAAAAAACATATATTACCCTTAAAATGTATAAATAAAGAAACAAAAAATAACACATACCCCAAACATTGCAAACAAAAAACCCCCAAAATCCTAACAATAGTGTCTGTCAACATCATCCTGGGAGGGATAATACACTGCACTACAATAGAAATAAAAATCCCTATCATCTATATCTCAATGGGTTCCATCTTTTCTTTTGTTCTTTTTTCTAATGCGGTTTTATAATCCCTGAGACAAGTAGTTCTGGCCCTAGAGTGTTATATATATTAGCGTCTGTAGCATGTATAAGGGACATGTTATCATACCTGTGTCTTTTTATAGGTGATCAATGCCCGGTGAGAGGGTGAAAGGGACCTATACCCCCGTCAGCTGCAGGAAAGGAACAAAGAGACAGGTAATTAATATTTATATTAATTACTGATAACAATCAGGCTAGATATAACATCTAGACCTGCAGAGATGTCATCGTCTCTACCTTATACATGAAGATATATGTGTTTTTAATAAGTATATCGTCTATAGACAGCTTCTTATATAACACAACTGTTTCTCAGGTACAGAGATTGGGAACATTTATGATTTCTAATATCTGTTTTTTATTTGTAGTAATCCCTTTTTCAATAAACCGACCGCAGATTTAAGACATAACTGTACTGTAAAGAAAAATCTATAAGTTAATGTAATGAATCACATACTATAACTGATTATTGCCATTTAAAACTATGAAAAATACATTATGTTGTTTATAAAACAGAAATACAGAATGGAGACAACCGTCTGTGGCTCAAGCTCGACTGCCCATTTCTTTGAGTGGCCCCTCAATGTTCTGGAAACGGGTGGAGGACATTGTCTCCATTAGAATGGGTCCCCCTAAGATGCTTCGGCTGTTGATCTGAAGTGCATTCTGTGCTTTGGAATCTCGGGGGCAAACTGTATTTCTGTTATTAATTTTTTGTTTAGCAATTCCCACCGCAACATGGTTAACGTCTATCCTAAATTTCTGCACAAAATTGATAAAAGACATTCCAAGAAATATTTTGCCAAATAAAAATATATAAAATATTGATGAAGTTGATGAATAATAATAACAACAAAAATAACAGTTTTTGATTAAAAAACAAATAAACAATAATAATTTATCAAATATTTTGCTCCTGCCCCCTTCCCCAAAAATTAAAAAAAAACATATATTACCCTTAAAATGTATAAATAAAGAAACAAAAAATAACACATACCCCAAACATGGCAAACACAAAACCCCCAAAATCCTAACAATAGTGTCTGTCAACATCATCCTGGGAGGGATAATACACTGCACTACAATAGAAATAAAAATCCCTATCATCTATATCTCAATGGGTTCCATCTTTTCTTTTGTTCTTTTTTCTAATGCGGTTTTATAATCCCTGAGACAAGTAGTTCTGGCCCTAGAGTGTTATATATATTAGCGTCTGTAGCATGTATAAGGGACATGTTATCATACCTGTGTCTTTTTATAGGTGATCAATGCCCGGTGAGAGGGTGAAAGGGACCTATACCCCCGTCAGCTGCAGGAAAGGAACAAAGAGACAGGTAATTAATATTTATATTAATTACTGATAACAATCAGGCTAGATATAACATCTAGACCTGCAGAGATGTCATAGTCTCTACCTTATACATGAAGATATATGTGTTTTTAATAAGTATATCGTCTATAGACAGCTTCTTATATAACACAACTGTTTCTCAGGTACAGAGATTGGGAACATTTATGATTTCTAATATCTGTTTTTTATTTGTAGTAATCCCTTTTTCAATAGACTGACCGCAGATTTAAGACATAACTGTACTGTAAAGAAAAATCTATAAGTTAATGTAATAAATCACATACTATAACTGATTATTGCCATTTAAAACTATGAAAAATACATTATGTTGATTATAAAACAGAAATACAGAATGGAAACAACCGTCTGTGGCTCAAGCTCGACTGCCCCTTTCTTTGAGTGGCCCCTCAATGTTGTGGAAACTGGTGGAGGACATTGTCTCCATTAGAATGGGTCCCCCTACGATGCTTCGGCTGTTGATCTGAAGTGCATTCTGTGCTTTGGAACCTCGGGGGCAAACTGTATTTCTGTTATTAATTTTTAGTTTAGCAATTCCCACCGCAACATGGTTAACCTCTATCCTAAATTTCTGCACAAAATTGATAACAGACATTCCAAGAAATATTTTGCCAAATAAAAATATATAAAATATTGATGAAATTGATGAATAATAATAACAACAAAAATAACAGTTTTTGATTAAAAAACAAAAAAACTAAAATAATTTATAAAATATTTTGCTCCTGCCCCCTTCCCCCAAAAATCAAAAAACATATATTACCCTTAAAATTTATGAATAAAGAAACAAAAAATAACACATACCCCAAACATTACAAACACAAAACCCCCAAAAACCTAACAATAGTCTCTGTCAACATCATCCTGGGAGGGATAATACACTGCACTGCAATAGAAATAAAAATCCCTATCATCTATATCTCAATGGGTTCCATCTTTTCTTTTGTTCTTTTTTCTAATGCGGTTTTATAATCCCTGAGACAAGTAGTTCTGGCCCTAGAGTGTTAGATATATTAGCGTCTGTAGCATGTATAAGGGACATGTTATCATACCTGTGTCTTTTTATAGGTGATTGATGCCCGGTGAGAGGGTGAAAGGGACCTATACCCCCGTCAGCTGCAGGAAAGGAACAAAGAGACAGGTAATTAATATTTATATTAATTACTGATAACAATCAGGCTAGATACAACATCTAAACCTGCAAAGATGTCATAGTCTCTACCTTATACATGAAGATATATGTGTTTTTAATAAGTATATCGTCTATAGACAGCTTCTTATATAACACAACCATGTCTCAGGTACAGAGATTAGGAACATTTATGATTTCTAATATCTGTTTTTTATTTGTAGTAATCCCTTTTTCAATAGACTGACCGCAAATTTAAGACATAACTGTACTGTAAAGAAAAATCTATAAGTTAATGTAATAAATCACATACTATAACTGATTATTGCCATTTAAAACTATGAAAAATACATTATGTTGATTATAAAACAGAAATACAGAATGGAGACAACCGTCTGTGGCTCAAGCTCGACTGCCCATTTCTTTGAGTGGCCCCTCAATGTTCTGGAAACGGGTGGAGGACATTGTCTCCATTAGAATGGGTCCCCCTAAGATGCTTCGGCTGTTGATCTGAAGTGCATTCTGTGCTTTGGAACCTCGGGGGCAAACTGTATTTCTGTTATTAATTTTTAGTTTAGCAATTCCCACCGCAACATGGTTAACCTCTATCCTAAATTTCTGCACAAAATTGATAAAAGACATTACAAGAAATATTTTGCCAAATAAAAATATATAAAATATTGATGAAGTTGATGAATAATAATAACAACAAAAATAACAGTTTTTGATTAAAAAACAAATAAACAATAATAATTTATCAAATATTTTGCTCCTGCCCCCTTCCCCAAAAATAAAAAAAACATATATTACCCTTAAAATTTATAAAATAAAGAAACAAAAAATAACACATACCCCAAACATTGCAAACACAAAACCCCAAAAACCTTACAATAGTGTCTGTCAACATCATCCTGGGAGGGATAATACACTGCACTAAAATAGAAATAAAAATCCCTATCATCTATATCTCAATGGGTTCCATCTTTTCTTTTGTTCTTTTTTCTAATGCGGTTTTATAATCCCTGAGACAAGTAGTTCTGGCCCTAGAGTGTTATATATATTAGCGTCTGTAGCATGTATAAGGGACATGTTATCATACCTGTGTCTTTTTATAGGTGATCAATGCCCGGTGAGAGGGTGAAAGGGACCTATACCCCCGTCAGCTGCAGGAAAGGAACAAAGAGACAGGTAATTAATATTTATATTAATTACTGATAACAATCAGGCTAGATATAACATCTAGACCTGCAGAGATGTCATAGTCTCTACCTTATACATGAAGATATATGTGTTTTTAATAAGTATATCGTCTATAGACAGCTTCTTATATAACACAACTGTTTCTCAGGTACAGAGATTGGGAACATTTATGATTTCTAATATCTGTTTTTTATTTGTAGTAATCCCTTTTTCAATAGACTGACCGCAGATTTAAGACATAACTGTACTGTAAAGAAAAATCTATAAGTTAATGTAATAAATCACATACTATAACTGATTATTGCCATTTAAAACTATGAAAAATACATTATGTTGATTATAAAACAGAAATACAGAATGGAAACAACCGTCTGTGGCTCAAGCTCGACTGCCCCTTTCTTTGAGTGGCCCCTCAATGTTGTGGAAACTGGTGGAGGACATTGTCTCCATTAGAATGGGTCCCCCTACGATGCTTCGGCTGTTGATCTGAAGTGCATTCTGTGCTTTGGAACCTCGGGGGCAAACTGTATTTCTGTTATTAATTTTTAGTTTAGCAATTCCCACCGCAACATGGTTAACCTCTATCCTAAATTTCTGCACAAAATTGATAACAGACATTCCAAGAAATATTTTGCCAAATAAAAATATATAAAATATTGATGAAATTGATGAATAATAATAACAACAAAAATAACAGTTTTTGATTAAAAAACAAAAAAACTAAAATAATTTATAAAATATTTTGCTCCTGCCCCCTTCCCCCAAAAATCAAAAAACATATATTACCCTTAAAATTTATGAATAAAGAAACAAAAAATAACACATACCCCAAACATTACAAACACAAAACCCCCAAAAACCTAACAATAGTCTCTGTCAACATCATCCTGGGAGGGATAATACACTGCACTGCAATAGAAATAAAAATCCCTATCATCTATATCTCAATGGGTTCCATCTTTTCTTTTGTTCTTTTTTCTAATGCGGTTTTATAATCCCTGAGACAAGTAGTTCTGGCCCTAGAGTGTTAGATATATTAGCGTCTGTAGCATGTATAAGGGACATGTTATCATACCTGTGTCTTTTTATAGGTGATTGATGCCCGGTGAGAGGGTGAAAGGGACCTATACCCCCGTCAGCTGCAGGAAAGGAACAAAGAGACAGGTAATTAATATTTATATTAATTACTGATAACAATCAGGCTAGATACAACATCTAAACCTGCAAAGATGTCATAGTCTCTACCTTATACATGAAGATATATGTGTTTTTAATAAGTATATCGTCTATAGACAGCTTCTTATATAACACAACCATGTCTCAGGTACAGAGATTAGGAACATTTATGATTTCTAATATCTGTTTTTTATTTGTAGTAATCCCTTTTTCAATAGACTGACCGCAAATTTAAGACATAACTGTACTGTAAAGAAAAATCTATAAGTTAATGTAATAAATCACATACTATAACTGATTATTGCCATTTAAAACTATGAAAAATACATTATGTTGATTATAAAACAGAAATACAGAATGGAGACAACCGTCTGTGGCTCAAGCTCGACTGCCCATTTCTTTGAGTGGCCCCTCAATGTTCTGGAAACGGGTGGAGGACATTGTCTCTATTAGAATGGGTCCCCCTAAGATGCTTCGGCTGTTGATCTGAAGTGCATTCTGTGCTTTGGAACCTCGGGGGCAAACTGTATTTCTGTTATTAATTTTTAGTTTAGCAATTCCCACCGCAACATGGTTAACCTCTATCCTAAATTTCTGCACAAAATTGATAAAAGACATTACAAGAAATATTTTGCCAAATAAAAATATATAAAATATTGATGAAGTTGATGAATAATAATAACAACAAAAATAACAGTTTTTGATTAAAAAACAAATAAACAATAATAATTTATCAAATATTTTGCTCCTGCCCCCTTCCCCAAAAATAAAAAAAACATATATTACCCTTAAAATTTATAAAATAAAGAAACAAAAAATAACACATACCCCAAACATTGCAAACACAAAACCCCAAAAACCTTACAATAGTGTCTGTCAACATCATCCTGGGAGGGATAATACACTGCACTAAAATAGAAATAAAAATCCCTATCATCTATATCTCAATGGGTTCCATCTTTTCTTTTGTTCTTTTTTCTAATGCGGTTTTATAATCCCTGAGACAAGTAGTTCTGGCCCTAGAGTGTTATATATATTAGCGTCTATAGCATGTATAAGGGACATGTTATCATACCTGTGTCTTTTTATAGGTGATCAATGCCCGGTGAGAGGGTGAAAGGGACCTATACCCCCGTCAGCTGCAGGAAAGGAACAAAGAGACAGGTAATTAATATTTATATTATTTACTGATAACAATCAGGCTAGATATAACATCTAGACCTGCAGAGATGTCATAGTCTCTACCTTATACATGAAGATATATGTGTTTTTAATAAGTATATCGTCTATAGACAGCTTCTTATATAACACAACTGTTTCTCAGGTACAGAGATTGGGAACATTTATGTTTTCTAATATCTGTTTTTTATTTGTAGTAATCCCTTTTTCAATAGACTGACCGCAGATTTAAGACATAACTGTACTGTAAAGAAAAATCTATAAGTTAATGTAATAAATCACATACTATAACTGATTATTGCCATTTAAAACTATGAAAAATACATTATGTTGATTATAAAACAGAAATACAGAATGGAAACAACCGTCTGTGGCTCAAGCTCGACTGCCCCTTTCTTTGAGTGGCCCCTCAATGTTCTGGAAACGGGTGGAGGACATTGTCTCCATTAGAATGGGTCCCCCTACGATGCTTCGGCTGTTGATCTGAAGTGCATTCTGTGCTTTGGAACCTCGGGGGCAAACTGTATTTCTGTTATTAATTTTTAGTTTAGCAATTCCCACCGCAACATGGTTAACCTCTATCCTAAATTTCTGCACAAAATTGATAAAAGACATTCCAAGAAATATTTTGCCAAATAAAAATATAAAAAATATTGATGAAGTTGATGAATAATAATAACAACAAAAGTAACAGTTTTTGATTAAAAAGCAAATAATAATAATTTATCAAATATTTTGCTCCTGCCCCCTTCCCCAAAAATAAAAAAACATATATTACCCTTAAAATTTATAAATAAAGAAACAAAAAATAACACATACCCCAAACATTGCAAACACAAAACCCCCAAATACCTAACAATAGTGTCTGTCAACATCATCCTGGGAGGGATAATACACTGCACTACAATAGAAAAAAAAATCCCTATCATCTATATCTCAATGGGTTCCATCTTTTCTTTTGTTCTTTTTTCTAATGCGGTTTTATAATCCCTGAGACAAGTAGTTCTGGCCCTAGAGTGTTATATATATTAGCGTCTGTAGCATGTATAAGGGACATGTTATCATACCTGTGTCTTTTTATAGGTGATTAATGCCCGGTGAGAGGGTGAAAGGGACCTATACCCCCGTCAGCTGCAGGAAAGGAACAAAGAGACAGGTAATTAATATTTATATTAATTACTGATAACAATCAGGCTAGATATAACATCTAGACCTGCAGAGATGTCATAGTCTCTACCTTATACATGAAGATATATGTGTTTTTAATAAGTATATCGTCTATAGACAGCTTCTTATATAACACAACTGTTTCTCAGGTACAGAGATTGGGAACATTTATGATTTCTAATATCTGTTTTTTATTTGTAGTAATCCCTTTTTCAATAGCATGACCGCAGATTTAAGACATAACTGTACTGTAAAGAAAAATCTATAAGTTAATGTAATAAATCACATACTATAACTGATTATTGCCATTTAAAACTATGAAAAATACATTATGTTGATTATAAAACAGAAATACAGAATGGAAACAACCGTCTGTGGCTCAAGCTCGACTGCCCCTTTCTTTGAGTGGTCCCTCAATGTTGTGGAAACGGGTGGAGGACATTGTCTCCATTAGAATGGGTCCCCCTACGATGCTTCGGCTGTTGATCTGAAGTGCATTCTGTGCTTTGGAACCTCGGGGTCAAACTGTATTTCTGTTATTAATTTTTAGTTTAGCAATACCCACCGCAACATGGTTAACCTCTATCCTTAATTTCTGCACAAAATTGATAACAGACATTCCAAGAAATATTTTGCCAAATAACAATATATAAAGTATTGATGAAATTGATGAATAATAATAACAACAAAAATAACAGTTTTTGATTAAAAAACAAAAAAACTAAAATAATTTATAAAATATTTTGCTCCTGCCCCCTTCCCCCAAAAATCAAAAAACATATATTACCCTTAAAATTTATGAATAAAGAAACAAAAAATAACACATACCCCAAACATTACAAACACAAAACCCCCAAAAACCTAACAATAGTCTCTGTCAACATCATCCTGGGAGGGATAATACACTGCACTGCAATAGAAATAAAAATCCCTATCATCTATATCTCAATGGGTTCCATCTTTTCTTTTGTTCTTTTTTCTAATGCGGTTTTATAATCCCTGAGACAAGTAGTTCTGGCCCTAGAGTGTTAGATATATTAGCGTCTGTAGCATGTATAAGGGACATGTTATCATACCTGTGTCTTTTTATAGGTGATTGATGCCCGGTGAGAGGGTGAAAGGGACCTATACCCCCGTCAGCTGCAGGAAAGGAACAAAGAGACAGGTAATTAATATTTATATTAATTACTGATAACAATCAGGCTAGATACAACATCTAAACCTGCAAAGATGTCATAGTCTCTACCTTATACATGAAGATATATGTGTTTTTAATAAGTATATCGTCTATAGACAGCTTCTTATATAACACAACCATGTCTCAGGTACAGAGATTAGGAACATTTATGATTTCTAATATCTGTTTTTTATTTGTAGTAATCCCTTTTTCAATAGACTGACCGCAAATTTAAGACATAACTGTACTGTAAAGAAAAATCTATAAGTTAATGTAATAAATCACATACTATAACTGATTATTGCCATTTAAAACTATGAAAAATACATTATGTTGATTATAAAACAGAAATACAGAATGGAGACAACCGTCTGTGGCTCAAGCTCGACTGCCCATTTCTTTGAGTGGCCCCTCAATGTTCTGGAAACGGGTGGAGGACATTGTCTCTATTAGAATGGGTCCCCCTAAGATGCTTCGGCTGTTGATCTGAAGTGCATTCTGTGCTTTGGAACCTCGGGGGCAAACTGTATTTCTGTTATTAATTTTTAGTTTAGCAATTCCCACCGCAACATGGTTAACCTCTATCCTAAATTTCTGCACAAAATTGATAAAAGACATTACAAGAAATATTTTGCCAAATAAAAATATATAAAATATTGATGAAGTTGATGAATAATAATAACAACAAAAATAACAGTTTTTGATTAAAAAACAAATAAACAATAATAATTTATCAAATATTTTGCTCCTGCCCCCTTCCCCAAAAATAAAAAAAACATATATTACCCTTAAAATTTATAAAATAAAGAAACAAAAAATAACACATACCCCAAACATTGCAAACACAAAACCCCAAAAACCTTACAATAGTGTCTGTCAACATCATCCTGGGAGGGATAATACACTGCACTAAAATAGAAATAAAAATCCCTATCATCTATATCTCAATGGGTTCCATCTTTTCTTTTGTTCTTTTTTCTAATGCGGTTTTATAATCCCTGAGACAAGTAGTTCTGGCCCTAGAGTGTTATATATATTAGCGTCTATAGCATGTATAAGGGACATGTTATCATACCTGTGTCTTTTTATAGGTGATCAATGCCCGGTGAGAGGGTGAAAGGGACCTATACCCCCGTCAGCTGCAGGAAAGGAACAAAGAGACAGGTAATTAATATTTATATTATTTACTGATAACAATCAGGCTAGATATAACATCTAGACCTGCAGAGATGTCATAGTCTCTACCTTATACATGAAGATATATGTGTTTTTAATAAGTATATCGTCTATAGACAGCTTCTTATATAACACAACTGTTTCTCAGGTACAGAGATTGGGAACATTTATGTTTTCTAATATCTGTTTTTTATTTGTAGTAATCCCTTTTTCAATAGACTGACCGCAGATTTAAGACATAACTGTACTGTAAAGAAAAATCTATAAGTTAATGTAATAAATCACATACTATAACTGATTATTGCCATTTAAAACTATGAAAAATACATTATGTTGATTATAAAACAGAAATACAGAATGGAAACAACCGTCTGTGGCTCAAGCTCGACTGCCCCTTTCTTTGAGTGGCCCCTCAATGTTCTGGAAACGGGTGGAGGACATTGTCTCCATTAGAATGGGTCCCCCTACGATGCTTCGGCTGTTGATCTGAAGTGCATTCTGTGCTTTGGAACCTCGGGGGCAAACTGTATTTCTGTTATTAATTTTTAGTTTAGCAATTCCCACCGCAACATGGTTAACCTCTATCCTAAATTTCTGCACAAAATTGATAAAAGACATTCCAAGAAATATTTTGCCAAATAAAAATATAAAAAATATTGATGAAGTTGATGAATAATAATAACAACAAAAGTAACAGTTTTTGATTAAAAAGCAAATAATAATAATTTATCAAATATTTTGCTCCTGCCCCCTTCCCCAAAAATAAAAAAACATATATTACCCTTAAAATTTATAAATAAAGAAACAAAAAATAACACATACCCCAAACATTGCAAACACAAAACCCCCAAATACCTAACAATAGTGTCTGTCAACATCATCCTGGGAGGGATAATACACTGCACTACAATAGAAAAAAAAATCCCTATCATCTATATCTCAATGGGTTCCATCTTTTCTTTTGTTCTTTTTTCTAATGCGGTTTTATAATCCCTGAGACAAGTAGTTCTGGCCCTAGAGTGTTATATATATTAGCGTCTGTAGCATGTATAAGGGACATGTTATCATACCTGTGTCTTTTTATAGGTGATTAATGCCCGGTGAGAGGGTGAAAGGGACCTATACCCCCGTCAGCTGCAGGAAAGGAACAAAGAGACAGGTAATTAATATTTATATTAATTACTGATAACAATCAGGCTAGATATAACATCTAGACCTGCAGAGATGTCATAGTCTCTACCTTATACATGAAGATATATGTGTTTTTAATAAGTATATCGTCTATAGACAGCTTCTTATATAACACAACTGTTTCTCAGGTACAGAGATTGGGAACATTTATGATTTCTAATATCTGTTTTTTATTTGTAGTAATCCCTTTTTCAATAGCATGACCGCAGATTTAAGACATAACTGTACTGTAAAGAAAAATCTATAAGTTAATGTAATAAATCACATACTATAACTGATTATTGCCATTTAAAACTATGAAAAATACATTATGTTGATTATAAAACAGAAATACAGAATGGAAACAACCGTCTGTGGCTCAAGCTCGACTGCCCCTTTCTTTGAGTGGTCCCTCAATGTTGTGGAAACGGGTGGAGGACATTGTCTCCATTAGAATGGGTCCCCCTACGATGCTTCGGCTGTTGATCTGAAGTGCATTCTGTGCTTTGGAACCTCGGGGTCAAACTGTATTTCTGTTATTAATTTTTAGTTTAGCAATACCCACCGCAACATGGTTAACCTCTATCCTTAATTTCTGCACAAAATTGATAACAGACATTCCAAGAAATATTTTGCCAAATAACAATATATAAAGTATTGATGAAATTGATGAATAATAATAACAACAAAAATAACAGTTTTTGATTAAAAAACAAAAAAACTAAAATAATTTATAAAATATTTTGCTCCTGCCCCCTTCCCCCAAAAATCAAAAAACATATATTACCCTTAAAATTTATGAATAAAGAAACAAAAAATAACACATACCCCAAACATTACAAACACAAAACCCCCAAAAACCTAACAATAGTCTCTGTCAACATCATCCTAGGAGGGATAATACACTGCACTGCAATAGAAATAAAAATCCCTATCATCTATATCTCAATGGGTTCCATCTTTTCTTTTGTTCTTTTTTCTAATGCGGTTTTATAATCCCTGAGACAAGTAGTTCTGGCCCTAGAGTGTTAGATATATTAGCGTCTGTAGCATGTATAAGGGACATGTTATCATACCTGTGTCTTTTTATAGGTGATTGATGCCCGGTGAGAGGGTGAAAGGGACCTATACCCCCGTCAGCTGCAGGAAAGGAACAAAGAGACAGGTAATTAATATTTATATTAATTACTGATAACAATCAGGCTAGATACAACATCTAAACCTGCAAAGATGTCATAGTCTCTACCTTATACATGAAGATATATGTGTTTTTAATAAGTATATCGTCTATAGACAGCTTCTTATATAACACAACCATGTCTCAGGTACAGAGATTAGGAACATTTATGATTTCTAATACCTGTTTTTTATTTGTAGTAATCCCTTTTTCAATAGACTGACCGCAGTTTTAAGACAAAGCTGTACTGTAAAGAAAAATCTATAAGTTAATGTAATAAATCACATACTATAACTGATTATTGCCATTTAAAACTATGAAAAATACATTATGTTGATTATAAAACAGAAATACAGAATGGAGACAACCGTCTGTGGCTCAAGCTCGACTGCCCATTTCTTTGAGTGGCCCCTCAATGTTCTGGAAACGGGTGGAGGACATTGTCTCCATTAGAATGGGTCCCCCTAAGATGCTTCGGCTGTTGATCTGAAGTGCATTCTGTGCTTTGGAATCTCGGGGGCAAACTGTATTTCTGTTATTAATTTTTAGTTTAGCAATTCCCACCGCAACATGGTTAACGTCTATCCTAAATTTCTGCACAAAATTGATAAAAGACATTCCAAGAAATATTTTGCCAAATAAAAATATATAAAATATTGATGAAGTTGATGAATAATAATAACAACAAAAGTAACAGTTTTTGATTAAAAAGCAAATAATAATAATTTATCAAATATTTTGCTCCTGCCCCCTTCCCCAAAAATAAAAAAACATATATTACCCTTAAAATTTATAAATAAAGAAACAAAAAATAACACATACCCCAAACATTGCAAACACAAAACCCCCAAATACCTAACAATAGTGTCTGTCAACATGATCCTGGGAGGGATAATACACTGCACTACAATAGAAATAAAAATCCCTATCATCTATATCTCAATGGGTTCCATCTTTTCTTTTGTTCTTTTTTCTAATGCGATTTTATAATCCCTGAGACAAGTAGTTCTGGCCCTAGAGTGTTATATATATTAGCGTCTGTAGCATGTATAAGGGACATGTTATCATACCTGTGTCTTTTTATAGGTGATTAATGCCTGGTGAGAGGGTGAAAGGGACCTATACCCCCGTCAGCTGCAGGAAAGGAACAAAGAGACAGGTAATTAATATTTATATTAATTACTGATAACAATCAGGCTAGATATAACATCTAGACCTGCAGAGATGTCATAGTCTCTACCTTATACATGAAGATATATGTGTTTTTAATAAGTATATCGTCTATAGACAGCTTCTTATATAACACAACTGTTTCTCAGGTACAGAGATTGGGTACATTTATGATTTCTAATATCTGTTTTTTATTTGTAGTAATCCCTTTTTCAATAGACTGACCGCAGATTTAAGACATAACTGTACTGTAAAGAAAAATCTATAAGTTAATGTAATAAATCACATACTATAACTGATTATTGCCATTTAAAACTATGAAAAATACATTATGTTGATTATAAAACAGAAATACAGAATGGAAACAACCGTCTGTGGCTCAAGCTCGACTGCCCCTTTCTTTGAGTGGTCCCTCAATGTTGTGGAAACGGGTGGAGGACATTGTCTCCATTACAATGGGTCCCCCTACGATGCTTCGGCTGTTGATCTGAAGTGCATTCTGTGCTTTGGAACCTCGGGGGCAAACTGTATTTCTGTTATTAATTTTTAGTTTAGCAATTCCCACCGCAACATGGTTAACCTCTATCCTAAATTTCTGCACAAAATTGATAACAGACATTCCAAGAAATATTTTGCCAAATAAAAATATATAAAATATTGATGTAATTGATGAATAATAATAACAACAAAAATAACAGTTTTTGATTAAAAAACAAAAAAACTAAAATAATTTATAAAATATTTTGCTCCTGCCCCCTTCCCCCAAAAATAATAAAACATATATTACCCTTAAAATTTATGAATAAAGAAACAAAAAATAACACATACCCCAAACATTACAAACACAAAACCCCCAAAAACCTAACAATAGTCTCTGTCAACATCATCCTGGGAGGGATAATACACTGCACTGCAATAGAAATATAAATCCCTATCATCTATATCTCAATGGGTTCCATCTTTTCTTTTGTTCTTTTTTCTAATGCGGTTTTATAATCCCTGAGACAAGTAGTTCTGGCCCTAGAGTGTTAGATATATTAGCGTCTGTAGCATGTATAAGGGACATGTTATCATACCTGTGTCTTTTTATAGGTGATTGATGCCCGGTGAGAGGGTGAAAGGGACCTATACCCCCGTCAGCTGCAGGAAAGGAACAAAGAGACAGGTAATTAATATTTATATTAATTACTGATAACAATCAGGCTAGATACAACATCTAAACCTGCAAAGATGTCATAGTGTCTACCTTATACATGAAGATATATGTGTTTTTAATAAGTATATCGTCTATAGACAGCTTCTTATATAACACAACCATGTCTCAGGTACAGAGATTAGGAACATTTATGATTTCTAATATCTGTTTTTTATTTGTAGTAATCCCTTTTTCAATAGACTGACCGCAAATTTAAGACATAACTGTACTGTAAAGAAAAATCTATAAGTTAATGTAATAAATCACAAACTATAACTGATTATTGCCATTTAAAACTATGAAAAATACATTATGTTGATTATAAAACAGAAGTACAGAATGGAGACAACCGTCTGTGGCTCAAGCTCGACTGCCCCTTTCTTTGAGTGGCCCCTCAATGTTCTGGAAATGGGTGGAGGACATTGTCTCCATTAGAATGGGTCCCCCTAAGATGCTTCGGCTGTTGATCTGAAGTGCATTCTCTGCTTTGGAATCTCGGGGGCAAACTGTATTTCTGTTATTAATTTTTAGTTTAGCAATTCCCACCGCAACATGGTTAACCTCTATCCTAAATTTCTCCACAAAATTGATAAAAGACATTCCAAGAAATATTTTGCCAAATAAAAATATATAAAATATTGATGAAGTTGATGAATAATAATAACAACAAAAATAACAGTTTTTGATTAAAAAACAAATAAACAATAATAATTTATCAAATATTTTGCTCCTGCCCCCTTCCCCAAAAATAAAAAAACATATATTACCCTTAAAATTTATGAATAAAGAAACAAAAAATAACACATACCCCAAACATTGCAAACACAAAACCCCCAAACACCTAACAATAGTATTTGTCAACATCATCCTGGGAGGGATAATACACTGCACTACAATAGAAATAAAAATCCCTATCATCTATATCTCAATGGGTTCCATCTTTTCTTTTGTTCTTTTTTCTAATGCGGTTTTATAATCCCTGAGACAAGTAGTTCTGGCCCTAGAGTGTTAGATATATTAGCGTCTGTAGCATGTATAAGGGACATGTTATCATACCTGTGTCTTTTTATAGGTGATTGATGCCCGGTGAGAGGGTGAAAGGGACCTATACCCCCGTCAGCTGCAGGAAAGGAACAAAGAGACAGGTAATTAATATTTATATTAATTACTGATAACAATTAGGCTAGATACAACATCTAAACCTGCAAAGATGTCATAGTCTTTACCTTATACATGAAGATATATGTGTTTTTAATAAGTATATCGTCTATAGACAGCTTCTTATATAACACAACCATGTCTCAGGTACAGAGATTAGGAACATATATGATTTCTAATATCTGTTTTTTATTTGTAGTAATCCCTTTTTCAATAGACCTACTGTAGATTTAAGACATAACTGTACTGTAAAGAAAAATCTATAAATTAATGTAATAAATCACATACTATAACTGATTATTGCCATTTAAAACTATGAAAAATACATTATGTTGATTATAAAACAGAAATACAGAATGGAGACAACCGTCTTTGGCTCAAGCTCGACTGCCCATTTCTTTGAGTGGCCCCTCAATGTTCTGAAAACGGGTGGAGGACATTGTCTCCATTAGAATGGGTCCCCCTAAGATACTTCGGCTGTTCATCTGAAGTGCATTCTGTGCTTTGGAATCTCGGGGGCAAACTGTATTTCTGTTATTAATTTTTAGTTTAGCAATTCCCACCGCAACATGGTTAACCTCTATCCTAAATTTCTGCACAAAATTGATAAAAGACATTCCAAGAAATATTTTGACAAATAAAAATATATAAAATATTCATGAAGTTGATGAATAATAATAACAACAAAAATAAAAGTTTTTGATTAAAAAACAAATAAACAATAATAATTTATAAAATATTTTGCTCCTAACCCCTTCCCCAAAAATAAAAAAAACATATATTACCCTTAAAATTTATGAATAAAGAAACAAAAAATAACACATACCCCAAACATTGCAAACACAAAACCCCCTAAAACCTAACAATAGTGTCTGTCAACATCATCCTGGGAGGGATAATACACTGCACTACAATAGAAATAAAAATCCCTATCATCTATATCTCAATGGGTTCCATCTTTTCTTTTGTTCTTTTTTCTAATGCGGTTTTATAATCCCTGAGACAAGTAGTTCTGGCCCTAGAGTGTTATATATATTAGCGTCTGTAGCATGTATAAGGGACATGTTATCATACCTGTGTCTTTTTATAGGTGATTAATGCCCGGTGAGAGGGTGAAAGGGACCTATACCCCCGTCAGCTGCAGGAAAGGAACAAAGAGACAGGTAATTAATATTTATATTAATTACTGATAACAATCAGGCTGGATATAACATCTAGACCTGCAGAGATGTCATAGTCTCTACCTTATACATGAAGATATATGTGTTTTTAATAAGTATATCGTCTATAGACAGCTTCTTATATAACACAACTGTGTCTCAGGTACAGAGATTGGGAACATTTATGATTTCTAATATCTGTTTTTTATTTGTAGTAATCCCTTTTTCAATAGACAGACCGCAGATTTAAGATATAACTGTACTGTAAAGAAAAATCTATAAGTTAATGTAATAAATCACATACTATAACTGATTATTGCCATTTAAAACTATGAAAAATACATTATGTTGATTATAAAACAGAAATACAGAATGGAGACAACCGTCTGTGGCTCAAGCTCGACTGCCCCTTTCTTTGAGTGGCCCCTCAATGTTGTGGAAACGGGTGGAGGACATTGTCTCCATTAGAATGGGTCCCCCTACGATGCTTCGGCTGTTGATCTGAAGTGCATTCTGTGCTTTGGAACCTCGGAGGCAAACTGTATTTCTGTTATTAATTTTTAGTTTAGCAATTCCCACCGCAACATGGTTAACCTCTATCCTAAATTTCTGCACAAAATTGATAAAAGACATTCCAAGAAATATTTTGCCAAATAAAAATATATAAAATATTGATGAAATTGATGAATAATAATAACAACAAAAATAACAGTTTTTGATTAAAAAACAAAAAAACTAAAATAATTTATAAAATATTTTGCTCCTGCCCCCTTCCCCCAAAAATAAAAAAAAACATATATTACCCTTAAAATTTATGAATAAAGAAACAAAAAATAACACATACGCCAAACATTACAAACACAAAATCCCCAAAAACCTAACAATAGTCTCTGTCAACATCATCCTGGGAGGGATAATACACTGCACTGCAATAGAAATAAAAATCCCTATCATCTATATCTCAATGGGTTCCATCTTTTCTTTTGTTCTTTTTTCTAATGCGGTTTTATAATCCCTGAGAAAAGTAGTTCTGGCCCTAGAGTTTTATATATATTAGCGTCTGTAGCATGTATAAGGGACATGTTATCATACCTGTGTCTTTCTATAGGTGATTGATGCCCGGTGAGAGGGTGAAAGGGACCTATACCCCCGTCAGCTGCAGGAAAGGAACAAAGAGACAGGTAATTAATATTTATATTAATTACTGATAACAATTAGGCTAGATACAACATCTAAACCTGCAAAGATGTCATAGTCTTTACCTTATACATGAAGATATATGTGTTTTTAATAAGTATATCGTCTATAGACAGCTTCTTATATAACACAACCATGTCTCAGGTACAGAGATTAGGAACATATATGATTTCTAATATCTGTTTTTTATTTGTAGTAATCCCTTTTTCAATAGACCTACTGTAGATTTAAGACATAACTGTACTGTAAAGAAAAATCTATAAATTAATGTAATAAATCACATACTATAACTGATTATTGCCATTTAAAACTATGAAAAATACATTATGTTGATTATAAAACAGAAATACAGAATGGAGACAACCGTCTTTGGCTCAAGCTCGACTGCCCATTTCTTTGAGTGGCCCCTCAATGTTCTTAAAACGGGTGGAGGACATTGTCTCCATTAGAATGGGTCCCCCTAAGATACTTCGGCTGTTGATCTGAAGTGCATTCTATGCTTTGGAATCTCGGGGGCAAACTGTATTTCTGTTATTAATTTTTAGTTTAGCAATTCCCACCGCAACATGGTTAACCTCTATCCTAAATTTCTGCAAAAAATTGATAAAAGACATTCCAAGAAATATTTTGCCAAATAAAAATATATAAAATATTGATGAAGTTGATAAATAATAATAACAACAAAAATAACAGTTTTTGATTAAAAAACAAATAAACAATAATAATTTATAAAATATTTTGCTCCTAACCCCTTCCCCAAAAATAAAAAAAACATATATTACCCTTAAAATTTATGAATAAAGAAACAAAAAATAACACATACCCCAAACATTGCAAACACAAAACCCCCTAAAACCTAACAATAGTGTCTGTCAACATCATCCTGGGAGGGATAATACACTGCACTACAATAGAAATAAAAATCCCTATCATCTATATCTCAATGGGTTCCATCTTTTCTTTTGTTCTTTTTTCTAATGCGGTTTTATAATCCCTGAGACAAGTAGTTCTGGCCCTAGAGTGTTATATATATTAGCGTCTGTAGCATGTATAAGGGACATGTTATCATACCTGTGTCTTTTTATAGGTGATTAATGCCCGGTGAGAGGGTGAAAGGGACCTATACCCCCGTCAGCTGCAGGAAAGGAACAAAGAGACAGGTAATTAATATTTATATTAATTACTGATAACAATCAGGCTGGATATAACATCTAGACCTGCAGAGATGTCATAGTCTCTACCTTATACATGAAGATATATGTGTTTTTAATAAGTATATCGTCTATAGACAGCTTCTTATATAACACAACTGTGTCTCAGGTACAGAGATTGGGAACATTTATGATTTCTAATATCTGTTTTTTATTTGTAGTAATCCCTTTTTCAATAGACAGACCGCAGATTTAAGATATAACTGTACTGTAAAGAAAAATCTATAAGTTAATGTAATAAATCACATACTATAACTGATTATTGCCATTTAAAACTATGAAAAATACATTATGTTGATTATAAAACAGAAATACAGAATGGAGACAACCGTCTGTGGCTCAAGCTCGACTGCCCCTTTCTTTGAGTGGCCCCTCAATGTTGTGGAAACGGGTGGAGGACATTGTCTCCATTAGAATGGGTCCCCCTACGATGCTTCGGCTGTTGATCTGAAGTGCATTCTGTGCTTTGGAACCTCGGAGGCAAACTGTATTTCTGTTATTAATTTTTAGTTTAGCAATTCCCACCGCAACATGGTTAACCTCTATCCTAAATTTCTGCACAAAATTGATAAAAGACATTCCAAGAAATATTTTGCCAAATAAAAATATATAAAATATTGATGAAATTGATGAATAATAATAACAACAAAAATAACAGTTTTTGATTAAAAAACAAAAAAACTAAAATAATTTATAAAATATTTTGCTCCTGCCCCCTTCCCCCAAAAATAAAAAAAAACATATATTACCCTTAAAATTTATGAATAAAGAAACAAAAAATAACACATACGCCAAACATTACAAACACAAAATCCCCAAAAACCTAACAATAGTCTCTGTCAACATCATCCTGGGAGGGATAATACACTGCACTGCAATAGAAATAAAAATCCCTATCATCTATATCTCAATGGGTTCCATCTTTTCTTTTGTTCTTTTTTCTAATGCGGTTTTATAATCCCTGAGAAAAGTAGTTCTGGCCCTAGAGTTTTATATATATTAGCGTCTGTAGCATGTATAAGGGACATGTTATCATACCTGTGTCTTTCTATAGGTGATTGATGCCCGGTGAGAGGGTGAAAGGGACCTATACCCCCGTCAGCTGCAGGAAAGGAACAAAGAGACAGGTAATTAATATTTATATTAATTACTGATAACAATTAGGCTAGATACAACATCTAAACCTGCAAAGATGTCATAGTCTTTACCTTATACATGAAGATATATGTGTTTTTAATAAGTATATCGTCTATAGACAGCTTCTTATATAACACAACCATGTCTCAGGTACAGAGATTAGGAACATATATGATTTCTAATATCTGTTTTTTATTTGTAGTAATCCCTTTTTCAATAGACCTACTGTAGATTTAAGACATAACTGTACTGTAAAGAAAAATCTATAAATTAATGTAATAAATCACATACTATAACTGATTATTGCCATTTAAAACTATGAAAAATACATTATGTTGATTATAAAACAGAAATACAGAATGGAGACAACCGTCTTTGGCTCAAGCTCGACTGCCCATTTCTTTGAGTGGCCCCTCAATGTTCTGAAAACGGGTGGAGGACATTGTCTCCATTAGAATGGGTCCCCCTAAGATACTTCGGCTGTTGATCTGAAGTGCATTCTATGCTTTGGAATCTCGGGGGCAAACTGTATTTCTGTTATTAATTTTTAGTTTAGCAATTCCCACCGCAACATGGTTAACCTCTATCCTAAATTTCTGCAAAAAATTGATAAAAGACATTCCAAGAAATATTTTGCCAAATAAAAATATATAAAATATTGATGAAGTTGATAAATAATAATAACAACAAAAATAACAGTTTTTGATTAAAAAACAAATAAACAATAATAATTTATCAAATATTTTGCTCCTGCCCCCTTCCCCAAAATAAAAAAACATATATTACCCTTAAAATTTATGAATAAAGAAACAAAAAATCACACATACCCCAAACATTGCAAACACAAAACCCCCAAAAACCTAACAATAGTGTCTGTCAACATCATCCTGGGAGGGATAATACACTGCACTACAATAGAAAAAAAAATCCCTATCATCTATATCTCAATGGGTTCCATCTTTTCTTTTGTTCTTTTTTCTAATGCGGTTTTATAATCCCTGAGACAAGTAGTTCTGGCCCTAGAGTGTTATATATATTAGCGTCTGTAGCATGTATAAGGGACATGTTATCATACCTGTGTCTTTTTATAGGTGATTAATGCCCGGTGAGAGGGTGAAAGGGACCTATACCCCCGTCAGCTGCAGGAAAGGAACAAAGAGACAGGTAATTAATATTTATATTAATTACTGATAACAATCAGGCTAGATATAACATCTAGACCTGCAGAGATGTCATAGTCTCTACCTTATACATGAAGATATATGTGTTTTTAATAAGTATATCGTCTATAGACAGCTTCTTATATAACACAACTGTTTCTCAGGTACAGAGATTGGGAACATTTATGATTTCTAATATCTGTTTTTTATTTGTAGTAATCCCTTTTTCAATAGACAGACCGCAGATTTAAGACATAACTGTACTGTAAAGAAAAATCTATAAGTTAATGTAATAAATCACATACTATAACTGATTATTGCCATTTAAAACTATGAAAAATACATTATGTTGATTATAAAACAGAAATACAGAATGGAGACAACCGTCTGTGGCTCAAGCTCGACTGCCCCTTTCTTTGAGTGGCCCCTCAATGTTGTGGAAACGGGTGGAGGACATTGTCTCCATTAGAATGGGTCCCCCTACGATGCTTCGGCTGTTGATCTGAAGTGCATTCTGTGCTTTGGAACCTCGGGGGCAAACTGTATTTCTGTTATAAATTTTTAGTTTAGCAATTCCCACCGCAACATGGTTAACCTCTATCCTAAATTTCTGCACAAAATTGATAAAAGACATTCCAAGAAATATTTTGCCAAATAAAATATATAAAATATTGATGAAGATGATGAATAATAATAACAACAAAAATAACAGTTTTTGATTAAAAAACAAATAAACAATAATAATTTATAAAATATTTTGCTCCTGCTCCCTTCCCCTTAAATAAAACAACATATATTACCCTTAAAATTTATGAATAAAGAAACAAAAAATAACACATACCCCAAACATTGCAAACACAAAACCCCCTAAAACCTAACAATAGTGTCTGTCAACATCATCCTGGGAGGGATAATACACTGCACTACAATAGAAATAAAAATCCCTATTATCTATATCTCAATGGGTTTCATCTTTTCTTTTGTTCTTTTTTCTAATGCGGTTTTATAATCCCTGAGACAAGTAGTTCTGGCCCTAGAGTGTTATATATATTAGCGTCTGTAGCATGTATAAGGGACATGTTATCATACCTGTGTCTTTTTATAGGTGATTGATGCCCGGTGAAAGGGTGAAAGGGACCTATACCCCCGGCAGCTGCAGGAAAGGAACAAAGAGACAGGTAATTAATATTTATATTAATTACTGATAACAAACAGGCTAGATACAACATCTAAACCTGGAAAGATGTCATAGTCTCTACCTTATACATGAAGATATATGTGTTTTTAATAAGTATATCGTCTATAGACAGCTTCTTATATAACACAACCATGTCTCAGGTACAGAGATTAGGAACATTTATGATTTCTAATATCTGTTTTTTATTTGTAGTAATCCCTTTTTCAATAGACTGACCGCAGATTTAAGATATAACTGTACTGTAAAGAAAAATCTATAAGTTAATGTAATAAATCACATACTATAACTGATTATTGCCATTTAAAACTATGAAAAATACATTATGTTGATTATAAAACAGAAATACAGAATGGAGACAACCGTCTGTGTCTCAAGCTCGACTGCCCATTTCTTTGAGTGGCCCCTCAATGTTCTGGAAACGGGTGGAGGACATTGTCTCCATTAGAATGGGTCCCCCTACGATGCTTCGGCTGTTCATCTGAAGTGCATTCTGTGCTTTGGAATCTCGGGGGCAAACTGTATTTCTGTTATTAATTTTTAGTTTAGCAATTCCCACCGCAACATGGTTAACCTCTATCCTAAATTTCTGCACAAAATTGATAAAAGACATTCCAAGAAATATTTTGACAAATAAAAATATATAAAATATTCATGAAGTTGATGAATAATAATAACAACAAAAATAACAGTTTTTGATTAAAAAACAAATAAACAATAATAATTTATAAAATATTTTGCTCCTAACCCCTTCCCCAAAAATAAAAAAAACATATATTACCCTTAAAATTTATGAATAAAGAAACAAAAAATAACACATACCCCAAACATTGCAAACACAAAACCCCCTAAAACCTAACAATAGTGTCTGTCAACATCATCCTGGGAGGGATAATACACTGCACTACAATAGAAATAAAAATCCCTATCATCTATATCTCAATGGGTTCCATCTTTTCTTTTGTTCTTTTTTCTAATGCGGTTTTATAATCCCTGAGACAAGTAGTTCTGGCCCTAGAGTGTTATATATATTAGCGTCTGTAGCATGTATAAGGGACATGTTATCATACCTGTGTCTTTTTATAGGTGATTAATGCCCGGTGAGAGGGTGAAAGGGACCTATACCCCCGTCAGCTGCAGGAAAGGAACAAAGAGACAGGTAATTAATATTTATATTAATTACTGATAACAATCAGGCTGGATATAACATCTAGACCTGCAGAGATGTCATAGTCTCTACCTTATACATGAAGATATATGTGTTTTTAATAAGTATATCGTCTATAGACAGCTTCTTATATAACACAACTGTGTCTCAGGTACAGAGAATGGGAACATTTATGATTTCTAATATCTGTTTTTTATTTGTAGTAATCCCTTTTTCAATAGACAGACCGCAGATTTAAGATATAACTGTACTGTAAAGAAAAATCTATAAGTTAATGTAATAAATCACATACTATAACTGATTATTGCCATTTAAAACTATGAAAAATACATTATGTTGATTATAAAACAGAAATACAGAATGGAGACAACCGTCTGTGGCTCAAGCTCGACTGCCCCTTTCTTTGAGTGGCCCCTCAATGTTGTGGAAACGGGTGGAGGACATTGTCTCCATTAGAATGGGTCCCCCTACGATGCTTCGGCTGTTGATCTGAAGTGCATTCTGTGCTTTGGAACCTCGGAGGCAAACTGTATTTCTGTTATTAATTTTTAGTTTAGCAATTCCCACCGCAACATGGTTAACCTCTATCCTAAATTTCTGCACAAAATTGATAAAAGACATTCCAAGAAATATTTTGCCAAATAAAAATATATAAAATATTGATGTAATTGATGAATAATAATAACAACAAAAATAACAGTTTTTGATTAAAAAACAAAAAAACTAAAATAATTTATAAAATATTTTGCTCCTGCCCCCTTCCCCCAAAAATAATAAAACATATATTACCCTTAAAATTTATGAATAAAGAAACAAAAAATAACACATACCCCAAACATTACAAACACAAAACCCCCAAAAACCTAACAATAGTCTCTGTCAACATCATCCTGGGAGGGATAATACACTGCACTGCAATAGAAATATAAATCCCTATCATCTATATCTCAATGGGTTCCATCTTTTCTTTTGTTCTTTTTTCTAATGCGGTTTTATAATCCCTGAGACAAGTAGTTCTGGCCCTAGAGTGTTAGATATATTAGCGTCTGTAGCATGTATAAGGGACATGTTATCATACCTGTGTCTTTTTATAGGTGATTGATGCCCGGTGAGAGGGTGAAAGGGACCTATACCCCCGTCAGCTGCAGGAAAGGAACAAAGAGACAGGTAATTAATATTTATATTAATTACTGATAACAATCAGGCTAGATACAACATCTAAACCTGCAAAGATGTCATAGTGTCTACCTTATACATGAAGATATATGTGTTTTTAATAAGTATATCGTCTATAGACAGCTTCTTATATAACACAACCATGTCTCAGGTACAGAGATTAGGAACATTTATGATTTCTAATATCTGTTTTTTATTTGTAGTAATCCCTTTTTCAATAGACTGACCGCAAATTTAAGACATAACTGTACTGTAAAGAAAAATCTATAAGTTAATGTAATAAATCACAAACTATAACTGATTATTGCCATTTAAAACTATGAAAAATACATTATGTTGATTATAAAACAGAAGTACAGAATGGAGACAACCGTCTGTGGCTCAAGCTCGACTGCCCCTTTCTTTGAGTGGCCCCTCAATGTTCTGGAAATGGGTGGAGGACATTGTCTCCATTAGAATGGGTCCCCCTAAGATGCTTCGGCTGTTGATCTGAAGTGCATTCTCTGCTTTGGAATCTCGGGGGCAAACTGTATTTCTGTTATTAATTTTTAGTTTAGCAATTCCCACCGCAACATGGTTAACCTCTATCCTAAATTTCTCCACAAAATTGATAAAAGACATTCCAAGAAATATTTTGCCAAATAAAAATATATAAAATATTGATGAAGTTGATGAATAATAATAACAACAAAAATAACAGTTTTTGATTAAAAAACAAATAAACAATAATAATTTATCAAATATTTTGCTCCTGCCCCCTTCCCCAAAAATAAAAAAACATATATTACCCTTAAAATTTATGAATAAAGAAACAAAAAATAACACATACCCCAAACATTGCAAACACAAAACCCCCAAACACCTAACAATAGTATTTGTCAACATCATCCTGGGAGGGATAATACACTGCACTACAATAGAAATAAAAATCCCTATCATCTATATCTCAATGGGTTCCATCTTTTCTTTTGTTCTTTTTTCTAATGCGGTTTTATAATCCCTGAGACAAGTAGTTCTGGCCCTAGAGTGTTAGATATATTAGCGTCTGTAGCATGTATAAGGGACATGTTATCATACCTGTGTCTTTTTATAGGTGATTGATGCCCGGTGAGAGGGTGAAAGGGACCTATACCCCCGTCAGCTGCAGGAAAGGAACAAAGAGACAGGTAATTAATATTTATATTAATTACTGATAACAATTAGGCTAGATACAACATCTAAACCTGCAAAGATGTCATAGTCTTTACCTTATACATGAAGATATATGTGTTTTTAATAAGTATATCGTCTATAGACAGCTTCTTATATAACACAACCATGTCTCAGGTACAGAGATTAGGAACATATATGATTTCTAATATCTGTTTTTTATTTGTAGTAATCCCTTTTTCAATAGACCTACTGTAGATTTAAGACATAACTGTACTGTAAAGAAAAATCTATAAATTAATGTAATAAATCACATACTATAACTGATTATTGCCATTTAAAACTATGAAAAATACATTATGTTGATTATAAAACAGAAATACAGAATGGAGACAACCGTCTTTGGCTCAAGCTCGACTGCCCATTTCTTTGAGTGGCCCCTCAATGTTCTGAAAACGGGTGGAGGACATTGTCTCCATTAGAATGGGTCCCCCTAAGATACTTCGGCTGTTCATCTGAAGTGCATTCTGTGCTTTGGAATCTCGGGGGCAAACTGTATTTCTGTTATTAATTTTTAGTTTAGCAATTCCCACCGCAACATGGTTAACCTCTATCCTAAATTTCTGCACAAAATTGATAAAAGACATTCCAAGAAATATTTTGACAAATAAAAATATATAAAATATTCATGAAGTTGATGAATAATAATAACAACAAAAATAACAGTTTTTGATTAAAAAACAAATAAACAATAATAATTTATAAAATATTTTGCTCCTAACCCCTTCCCCAAAAATAAAAAAAACATATATTACCCTTAAAATTTATGAATAAAGAAACAAAAAATAACACATACCCCAAACATTGCAAACACAAAACCCCCTAAAACCTAACAATAGTGTCTGTCAACATCATCCTGGGAGGGATAATACACTGCACTACAATAGAAATAAAAATCCCTATCATCTATATCTCAATGGGTTCCATCTTTTCTTTTGTTCTTTTTTCTAATGCGGTTTTATAATCCCTGAGACAAGTAGTTCTGGCCCTAGAGTGTTATATATATTAGCGTCTGTAGCATGTATAAGGGACATGTTATCATACCTGTGTCTTTTTATAGGTGATTAATGCCCGGTGAGAGGGTGAAAGGGACCTATACCCCCGTCAGCTGCAGGAAAGGAACAAAGAGACAGGTAATTAATATTTATATTAATTACTGATAACAATCAGGCTGGATATAACATCTAGACCTGCAGAGATGTCATAGTCTCTACCTTATACATGAAGATATATGTGTTTTTAATAAGTATATCGTCTATAGACAGCTTCTTATATAACACAACTGTGTCTCAGGTACAGAGATTGGGAACATTTATGATTTCTAATATCTGTTTTTTATTTGTAGTAATCCCTTTTTCAATAGACAGACCGCAGATTTAAGATATAACTGTACTGTAAAGAAAAATCTATAAGTTAATGTAATAAATCACATACTATAACTGATTATTGCCATTTAAAACTATGAAAAATACATTATGTTGATTATAAAACAGAAATACAGAATGGAGACAACCGTCTGTGGCTCAAGCTCGACTGCCCCTTTCTTTGAGTGGCCCCTCAATGTTGTGGAAACGGGTGGAGGACATTGTCTCCATTAGAATGGGTCCCCCTACGATGCTTCGGCTGTTGATCTGAAGTGCATTCTGTGCTTTGGAACCTCGGAGGCAAACTGTATTTCTGTTATTAATTTTTAGTTTAGCAATTCCCACCGCAACATGGTTAACCTCTATCCTAAATTTCTGCACAAAATTGATAAAAGACATTCCAAGAAATATTTTGCCAAATAAAAATATATAAAATATTGATGAAATTGATGAATAATAATAACAACAAAAATAACAGTTTTTGATTAAAAAACAAAAAAACTAAAATAATTTATAAAATATTTTGCTCCTGCCCCCTTCCCCCAAAAATAAAAAAAAACATATATTACCCTTAAAATTTATGAATAAAGAAACAAAAAATAACACATACGCCAAACATTACAAACACAAAATCCCCAAAAACCTAACAATAGTCTCTGTCAACATCATCCTGGGAGGGATAATACACTGCACTGCAATAGAAATAAAAATCCCTATCATCTATATCTCAATGGGTTCCATCTTTTCTTTTGTTCTTTTTTCTAATGCGGTTTTATAATCCCTGAGAAAAGTAGTTCTGGCCCTAGAGTTTTATATATATTAGCGTCTGTAGCATGTATAAGGGACATGTTATCATACCTGTGTCTTTCTATAGGTGATTGATGCCCGGTGAGAGGGTGAAAGGGACCTATACCCCCGTCAGCTGCAGGAAAGGAACAAAGAGACAGGTAATTAATATTTATATTAATTACTGATAACAATTAGGCTAGATACAACATCTAAACCTGCAAAGATGTCATAGTCTTTACCTTATACATGAAGATATATGTGTTTTTAATAAGTATATCGTCTATAGACAGCTTCTTATATAACACAACCATGTCTCAGGTACAGAGATTAGGAACATATATGATTTCTAATATCTGTTTTTTATTTGTAGTAATCCCTTTTTCAATAGACCTACTGTAGATTTAAGACATAACTGTACTGTAAAGAAAAATCTATAAATTAATGTAATAAATCACATACTATAACTGATTATTGCCATTTAAAACTATGAAAAATACATTATGTTGATTATAAAACAGAAATACAGAATGGAGACAACCGTCTTTGGCTCAAGCTCGACTGCCCATTTCTTTGAGTGGCCCCTCAATGTTCTGAAAACGGGTGGAGGACATTGTCTCCATTAGAATGGGTCCCCCTAAGATACTTCGGCTGTTGATCTGAAGTGCATTCTATGCTTTGGAATCTCGGGGGCAAACTGTATTTCTGTTATTAATTTTTAGTTTAGCAATTCCCACCGCAACATGGTTAACCTCTATCCTAAATTTCTGCAAAAAATTGATAAAAGACATTCCAAGAAATATTTTGCCAAATAAAAATATATAAAATATTGATGAAGTTGATAAATAATAATAACAACAAAAATAACAGTTTTTGATTAAAAAACAAATAAACAATAATAATTTATCAAATATTTTGCTCCTGCCCCCTTCCCCAAAATAAAAAAACATATATTACCCTTAAAATTTATGAATAAAGAAACAAAAAATCACACATACCCCAAACATTGCAAACACAAAACCCCCAAAAACCTAACAATAGTGTCTGTCAACATCATCCTGGGAGGGATAATACACTGCACTACAATAGAAAAAAAAATCCCTATCATCTATATCTCAATGGGTTCCATCTTTTCTTTTGTTCTTTTTTCTAATGCGGTTTTATAATCCCTGAGACAAGTAGTTCTGGCCCTAGAGTGTTATATATATTAGCGTCTGTAGCATGTATAAGGGACATGTTATCATACCTGTGTCTTTTTATAGGTGATTAATGCCCGGTGAGAGGGTGAAAGGGACCTATACCCCCGTCAGCTGCAGGAAAGGAACAAAGAGACAGGTAATTAATATTTATATTAATTACTGATAACAATCAGGCTAGATATAACATCTAGACCTGCAGAGATGTCATAGTCTCTACCTTATACATGAAGATATATGTGTTTTTAATAAGTATATCGTCTATAGACAGCTTCTTATATAACACAACTGTTTCTCAGGTACAGAGATTGGGAACATTTATGATTTCTAATATCTGTTTTTTATTTGTAGTAATCCCTTTTTCAATAGACAGACCGCAGATTTAAGACATAACTGTACTGTAAAGAAAAATCTATAAGTTAATGTAATAAATCACATACTATAACTGATTATTGCCATTTAAAACTATGAAAAATACATTATGTTGATTATAAAACAGAAATACAGAATGGAGACAACCGTCTGTGGCTCAAGCTCGACTGCCCCTTTCTTTGAGTGGCCCCTCAATGTTGTGGAAACGGGTGGAGGACATTGTCTCCATTAGAATGGGTCCCCCTACGATGCTTCGGCTGTTGATCTGAAGTGCATTCTGTGCTTTGGAACCTCGGGGGCAAACTGTATTTCTGTTATAAATTTTTAGTTTAGCAATTCCCACCGCAACATGGTTAACCTCTATCCTAAATTTCTGCACAAAATTGATAAAAGACATTCCAAGAAATATTTTGCCAAATAAAATATATAAAATATTGATGAAGATGATGAATAATAATAACAACAAAAATAACAGTTTTTGATTAAAAAACAAATAAACAATAATAATTTATAAAATATTTTGCTCCTGCTCCCTTCCCCTTAAATAAAACAACATATATTACCCTTAAAATTTATGAATAAAGAAACAAAAAATAACACATACCCCAAACATTGCAAACACAAAACCCCCTAAAACCTAACAATAGTGTCTGTCAACATCATCCTGGGAGGGATAATACACTGCACTACAATAGAAATAAAAATCCCTATTATCTATATCTCAATGGGTTTCATCTTTTCTTTTGTTCTTTTTTCTAATGCGGTTTTATAATCCCTGAGACAAGTAGTTCTGGCCCTAGAGTGTTATATATATTAGCGTCTGTAGCATGTATAAGGGACATGTTATCATACCTGTGTCTTTTTATAGGTGATTGATGCCCGGTGAAAGGGTGAAAGGGACCTATACCCCCGGCAGCTGCAGGAAAGGAACAAAGAGACAGGTAATTAATATTTATATTAATTACTGATAACAAACAGGCTAGATACAACATCTAAACCTGGAAAGATGTCATAGTCTCTACCTTATACATGAAGATATATGTGTTTTTAATAAGTATATCGTCTATAGACAGCTTCTTATATAACACAACCATGTCTCAGGTACAGAGATTAGGAACATTTATGATTTCTAATATCTGTTTTTTATTTGTAGTAATCCCTTTTTCAATAGACTGACCGCAGATTTAAGATATAACTGTACTGTAAAGAAAAATCTATAAGTTAATGTAATAAATCACATACTATAACTGATTATTGCCATTTAAAACTATGAAAAATACATTATGTTGATTATAAAACAGAAATACAGAATGGAGACAACCGTCTGTGTCTCAAGCTCGACTGCCCATTTCTTTGAGTGGCCCCTCAATGTTCTGGAAACGGGTGGAGGACATTGTCTCCATTAGAATGGGTCCCCCTACGATGCTTCGGCTGTTCATCTGAAGTGCATTCTGTGCTTTGGAATCTCGGGGGCAAACTGTATTTCTGTTATTAATTTTTAGTTTAGCAATTCCCACCGCAACATGGTTAACCTCTATCCTAAATTTCTGCACAAAATTGATAAAAGACATTCCAAGAAATATTTTGACAAATAAAAATATATAAAATATTCATGAAGTTGATGAATAATAATAACAACAAAAATAACAGTTTTTGATTAAAAAACAAATAAACAATAATAATTTATAAAATATTTTGCTCCTAACCCCTTCCCCAAAAATAAAAAAAACATATATTACCCTTAAAATTTATGAATAAAGAAACAAAAAATAACACATACCCCAAACATTGCAAACACAAAACCCCCTAAAACCTAACAATAGTGTCTGTCAACATCATCCTGGGAGGGATAATACACTGCACTACAATAGAAATAAAAATCCCTATCATCTATATCTCAATGGGTTCCATCTTTTCTTTTGTTCTTTTTTCTAATGCGGTTTTATAATCCCTGAGACAAGTAGTTCTGGCCCTAGAGTGTTATATATATTAGCGTCTGTAGCATGTATAAGGGACATGTTATCATACCTGTGTCTTTTTATAGGTGATTAATGCCCGGTGAGAGGGTGAAAGGGACCTATACCCCCGTCAGCTGCAGGAAAGGAACAAAGAGACAGGTAATTAATATTTATATTAATTACTGATAACAATCAGGCTGGATATAACATCTAGACCTGCAGAGATGTCATAGTCTCTACCTTATACATGAAGATATATGTGTTTTTAATAAGTATATCGTCTATAGACAGCTTCTTATATAACACAACTGTGTCTCAGGTACAGAGAATGGGAACATTTATGATTTCTAATATCTGTTTTTTATTTGTAGTAATCCCTTTTTCAATAGACAGACCGCAGATTTAAGATATAACTGTACTGTAAAGAAAAATCTATAAGTTAATGTAATAAATCACATACTATAACTGATTATTGCCATTTAAAACTATGAAAAATACATTATGTTGATTATAAAACAGAAATACAGAATGGAGACAACCGTCTGTGGCTCAAGCTCGACTGCCCCTTTCTTTGAGTGGCCCCTCAATGTTGTGGAAACGGGTGGAGGACATTGTCTCCATTAGAATGGGTCCCCCTACGATGCTTCGGCTGTTGATCTGAAGTGCATTCTGTGCTTTGGAACCTCGGAGGCAAACTGTATTTCTGTTATTAATTTTTAGTTTAGCAATTCCCACCGCAACATGGTTAACCTCTATCCTAAATTTCTGCACAAAATTGATAACAGACATTCCAAGAAATATTTTGCCAAATAAAAATATATAAAATATTGATGTAATTGATGAATAATAATAACAACAAAAATAACAGTTTTTGATTAAAAAACAAAAAAACTAAAATAATTTATAAAATATTTTGCTCCTGCCCCCTTCCCCCAAAAATAATAAAACATATATTACCCTTAAAATTTATGAATAAAGAAACAAAAAATAACACATACCCCAAACATTACAAACACAAAACCCCCAAAAACCTAACAATAGTCTCTGTCAACATCATCCTGGGAGGGATAATACACTGCACTGCAATAGAAATATAAATCCCTATCATCTATATCTCAATGGGTTCCATCTTTTCTTTTGTTCTTTTTTCTAATGCGGTTTTATAATCCCTGAGACAAGTAGTTCTGGCCCTAGAGTGTTAGATATATTAGCGTCTGTAGCATGTATAAGGGACATGTTATCATACCTGTGTCTTTTTATAGGTGATTGATGCCCGGTGAGAGGGTGAAAGGGACCTATACCCCCGTCAGCTGCAGGAAAGGAACAAAGAGACAGGTAATTAATATTTATATTAATTACTGATAACAATCAGGCTAGATACAACATCTAAACCTGCAAAGATGTCATAGTGTCTACCTTATACATGAAGATATATGTGTTTTTAATAAGTATATCGTCTATAGACAGCTTCTTATATAACACAACCATGTCTCAGGTACAGAGATTAGGAACATTTATGATTTCTAATATCTGTTTTTTATTTGTAGTAATCCCTTTTTCAATAGACTGACCGCAAATTTAAGACATAACTGTACTGTAAAGAAAAATCTATAAGTTAATGTAATAAATCACAAACTATAACTGATTATTGCCATTTAAAACTATGAAAAATACATTATGTTGATTATAAAACAGAAGTACAGAATGGAGACAACCGTCTGTGGCTCAAGCTCGACTGCCCCTTTCTTTGAGTGGCCCCTCAATGTTCTGGAAATGGGTGGAGGACATTGTCTCCATTAGAATGGGTCCCCCTAAGATGCTTCGGCTGTTGATCTGAAGTGCATTCTCTGCTTTGGAATCTCGGGGGCAAACTGTATTTCTGTTATTAATTTTTAGTTTAGCAATTCCCACCGCAACATGGTTAACCTCTATCCTAAATTTCTCCACAAAATTGATAAAAGACATTCCAAGAAATATTTTGCCAAATAAAAATATATAAAATATTGATGAAGTTGATGAATAATAATAACAACAAAAATAACAGTTTTTGATTAAAAAACAAATAAACAATAATAATTTATCAAATATTTTGCTCCTGCCCCCTTCCCCAAAAATAAAAAAACATATATTACCCTTAAAATTTATGAATAAAGAAACAAAAAATAACACATACCCCAAACATTGCAAACACAAAACCCCCAAACACCTAACAATAGTATTTGTCAACATCATCCTGGGAGGGATAATACACTGCACTACAATAGAAATAAAAATCCCTATCATCTATATCTCAATGGGTTCCATCTTTTCTTTTGTTCTTTTTTCTAATGCGGTTTTATAATCCCTGAGACAAGTAGTTCTGGCCCTAGAGTGTTAGATATATTAGCGTCTGTAGCATGTATAAGGGACATGTTATCATACCTGTGTCTTTTTATAGGTGATTGATGCCCGGTGAGAGGGTGAAAGGGACCTATACCCCCGTCAGCTGCAGGAAAGGAACAAAGAGACAGGTAATTAATATTTATATTAATTACTGATAACAATTAGGCTAGATACAACATCTAAACCTGCAAAGATGTCATAGTCTTTACCTTATACATGAAGATATATGTGTTTTTAATAAGTATATCGTCTATAGACAGCTTCTTATATAACACAACCATGTCTCAGGTACAGAGATTAGGAACATATATGATTTCTAATATCTGTTTTTTATTTGTAGTAATCCCTTTTTCAATAGACCTACTGTAGATTTAAGACATAACTGTACTGTAAAGAAAAATCTATAAATTAATGTAATAAATCACATACTATAACTGATTATTGCCATTTAAAACTATGAAAAATACATTATGTTGATTATAAAACAGAAATACAGAATGGAGACAACCGTCTTTGGCTCAAGCTCGACTGCCCATTTCTTTGAGTGGCCCCTCAATGTTCTGAAAACGGGTGGAGGACATTGTCTCCATTAGAATGGGTCCCCCTAAGATACTTCGGCTGTTCATCTGAAGTGCATTCTGTGCTTTGGAATCTCGGGGGCAAACTGTATTTCTGTTATTAATTTTTAGTTTAGCAATTCCCACCGCAACATGGTTAACCTCTATCCTAAATTTCTGCACAAAATTGATAAAAGACATTCCAAGAAATATTTTGACAAATAAAAATATATAAAATATTCATGAAGTTGATGAATAATAATAACAACAAAAATAAAAGTTTTTGATTAAAAAACAAATAAACAATAATAATTTATAAAATATTTTGCTCCTAACCCCTTCCCCAAAAATAAAAAAAACATATATTACCCTTAAAATTTATGAATAAAGAAACAAAAAATAACACATACCCCAAACATTGCAAACACAAAACCCCCTAAAACCTAACAATAGTGTCTGTCAACATCATCCTGGGAGGGATAATACACTGCACTACAATAGAAATAAAAATCCCTATCATCTATATCTCAATGGGTTCCATCTTTTCTTTTGTTCTTTTTTCTAATGCGGTTTTATAATCCCTGAGACAAGTAGTTCTGGCCCTAGAGTGTTATATATATTAGCGTCTGTAGCATGTATAAGGGACATGTTATCATACCTGTGTCTTTTTATAGGTGATTAATGCCCGGTGAGAGGGTGAAAGGGACCTATACCCCCGTCAGCTGCAGGAAAGGAACAAAGAGACAGGTAATTAATATTTATATTAATTACTGATAACAATCAGGCTGGATATAACATCTAGACCTGCAGAGATGTCATAGTCTCTACCTTATACATGAAGATATATGTGTTTTTAATAAGTATATCGTCTATAGACAGCTTCTTATATAACACAACTGTGTCTCAGGTACAGAGATTGGGAACATTTATGATTTCTAATATCTGTTTTTTATTTGTAGTAATCCCTTTTTCAATAGACAGACCGCAGATTTAAGATATAACTGTACTGTAAAGAAAAATCTATAAGTTAATGTAATAAATCACATACTATAACTGATTATTGCCATTTAAAACTATGAAAAATACATTATGTTGATTATAAAACAGAAATACAGAATGGAGACAACCGTCTGTGGCTCAAGCTCGACTGCCCCTTTCTTTGAGTGGCCCCTCAATGTTGTGGAAACGGGTGGAGGACATTGTCTCCATTAGAATGGGTCCCCCTACGATGCTTCGGCTGTTGATCTGAAGTGCATTCTGTGCTTTGGAACCTCGGAGGCAAACTGTATTTCTGTTATTAATTTTTAGTTTAGCAATTCCCACCGCAACATGGTTAACCTCTATCCTAAATTTCTGCACAAAATTGATAAAAGACATTCCAAGAAATATTTTGCCAAATAAAAATATATAAAATATTGATGAAATTGATGAATAATAATAACAACAAAAATAACAGTTTTTGATTAAAAAACAAAAAAACTAAAATAATTTATAAAATATTTTGCTCCTGCCCCCTTCCCCCAAAAATAAAAAAAAACATATATTACCCTTAAAATTTATGAATAAAGAAACAAAAAATAACACATACGCCAAACATTACAAACACAAAATCCCCAAAAACCTAACAATAGTCTCTGTCAACATCATCCTGGGAGGGATAATACACTGCACTGCAATAGAAATAAAAATCCCTATCATCTATATCTCAATGGGTTCCATCTTTTCTTTTGTTCTTTTTTCTAATGCGGTTTTATAATCCCTGAGAAAAGTAGTTCTGGCCCTAGAGTTTTATATATATTAGCGTCTGTAGCATGTATAAGGGACATGTTATCATACCTGTGTCTTTCTATAGGTGATTGATGCCCGGTGAGAGGGTGAAAGGGACCTATACCCCCGTCAGCTGCAGGAAAGGAACAAAGAGACAGGTAATTAATATTTATATTAATTACTGATAACAATTAGGCTAGATACAACATCTAAACCTGCAAAGATGTCATAGTCTTTATCTTATACATGAAGATATATGTGTTTTTAATAAGTATATCGTCTATAGACAGCTTCTTATATAACACAACCATGTCTCAGGTACAGAGATTAGGAACATATATGATTTCTAATATCTGTTTTTTATTTGTAGTAATCCCTTTTTCAATAGACCTACTGTAGATTTAAGACATAACTGTACTGTAAAGAAAAATCTATAAATTAATGTAATAAATCACATACTATAACTGATTATTGCCATTTAAAACTATGAAAAATACATTATGTTGATTATAAAACAGAAATACAGAATGGAGACAACCGTCTTTGGCTCAAGCTCGACTGCCCATTTCTTTGAGTGGCCCCTCAATGTTCTGAAAACGGGTGGAGGACATTGTCTCCATTAGAATGGGTCCCCCTAAGATACTTCGGCTGTTGATCTGAAGTGCATTCTATGCTTTGGAATCTCGGGGGCAAACTGTATTTCTGTTATTAATTTTTAGTTTAGCAATTCCCACCGCAACATGGTTAACCTCTATCCTAAATTTCTGCAAAAAATTGATAAAAGACATTCCAAGAAATATTTTGCCAAATAAAAATATATAAAATATTGATGAAGTTGATAAATAATAATAACAACAAAAATAACAGTTTTTGATTAAAAAACAAATAAACAATAATAATTTATCAAATATTTTGCTCCTGCCCCCTTCCCCAAAATAAAAAAACATATATTACCCTTAAAATTTATGAATAAAGAAACAAAAAATCACACATACCCCAAACATTGCAAACACAAAACCCCCAAAAACCTAACAATAGTGTCTGTCAACATCATCCTGGGAGGGATAATACACTGCACTACAATAGAAAAAAAAATCCCTATCATCTATATCTCAATGGGTTCCATCTTTTCTTTTGTTCTTTTTTCTAATGCGGTTTTATAATCCCTGAGACAAGTAGTTCTGGCCCTAGAGTGTTATATATATTAGCGTCTGTAGCATGTATAAGGGACATGTTATCATACCTGTGTCTTTTTATAGGTGATTAATGCCCGGTGAGAGGGTGAAAGGGACCTATACCCCCGTCAGCTGCAGGAAAGGAACAAAGAGACAGGTAATTAATATTTATATTAATTACTGATAACAATCAGGCTAGATATAACATCTAGACCTGCAGAGATGTCATAGTCTCTACCTTATACATGAAGATATATGTGTTTTTAATAAGTATATCGTCTATAGACAGCTTCTTATATAACACAACTGTTTCTCAGGTACAGAGATTGGGAACATTTATGATTTCTAATATCTGTTTTTTATTTGTAGTAATCCCTTTTTCAATAGACAGACCGCAGATTTAAGACATAACTGTACTGTAAAGAAAAATCTATAAGTTAATGTAATAAATCACATACTATAACTGATTATTGCCATTTAAAACTATGAAAAATACATTATGTTGATTATAAAACAGAAATACAGAATGGAGACAACCGTCTGTGGCTCAAGCTCGACTGCCCCTTTCTTTGAGTGGCCCCTCAATGTTGTGGAAACGGGTGGAGGACATTGTCTCCATTAGAATGGGTCCCCCTACGATGCTTCGGCTGTTGATCTGAAGTGCATTCTGTGCTTTGGAACCTCGGGGGCAAACTGTATTTCTGTTATAAATTTTTAGTTTAGCAATTCCCACCGCAACATGGTTAACCTCTATCCTAAATTTCTGCACAAAATTGATAAAAGACATTCCAAGAAATATTTTGCCAAATAAAATATATAAAATATTGATGAAGATGATGAATAATAATAACAACAAAAATAACAGTTTTTGATTAAAAAACAAATAAACAATAATAATTTATAAAATATTTTGCTCCTGCTCCCTTCCCCTTAAATAAAACAACATATATTACCCTTAAAATTTATGAATAAAGAAACAAAAAATAACACATACCCCAAACATTGCAAACACAAAACCCCCTAAAACCTAACAATAGTGTCTGTCAACATCATCCTGGGAGGGATAATACACTGCACTACAATAGAAATAAAAATCCCTATTATCTATATCTCAATGGGTTTCATCTTTTCTTTTGTTCTTTTTTCTAATGCGGTTTTATAATCCCTGAGACAAGTAGTTCTGGCCCTAGAGTGTTATATATATTAGCGTCTGTAGCATGTATAAGGGACATGTTATCATACCTGTGTCTTTTTATAGGTGATTGATGCCCGGTGAAAGGGTGAAAGGGACCTATACCCCCGGCAGCTGCAGGAAAGGAACAAAGAGACAGGTAATTAATATTTATATTAATTACTGATAACAAACAGGCTAGATACAACATCTAAACCTGGAAAGATGTCATAGTCTCTACCTTATACATGAAGATATATGTGTTTTTAATAAGTATATCGTCTATAGACAGCTTCTTATATAACACAACCATGTCTCAGGTACAGAGATTAGGAACATTTATGATTTCTAATATCTGTTTTTTATTTGTAGTAATCCCTTTTTCAATAGACTGACCGCAGATTTAAGATATAACTGTACTGTAAAGAAAAATCTATAAGTTAATGTAATAAATCACATACTATAACTGATTATTGCCATTTAAAACTATGAAAAATACATTATGTTGATTATAAAACAGAAATACAGAATGGAGACAACCGTCTGTGTCTCAAGCTCGACTGCCCATTTCTTTGAGTGGCCCCTCAATGTTCTGGAAACGGGTGGAGGACATTGTCTCCATTAGAATGGGTCCCCCTACGATGCTTCGGCTGTTCATCTGAAGTGCATTCTGTGCTTTGGAATCTCGGGGGCAAACTGTATTTCTGTTATTAATTTTTAGTTTAGCAATTCCCACCGCAACATGGTTAACCTCTATCCTAAATTTCTGCACAAAATTGATAAAAGACATTCCAAGAAATATTTTGACAAATAAAAATATATAAAATATTCATGAAGTTGATGAATAATAATAACAACAAAAATAACAGTTTTTGATTAAAAAACAAATAAACAATAATAATTTATAAAATATTTTGCTCCTAACCCCTTCCCCAAAAATAAAAAAAACATATATTACCCTTAAAATTTATGAATAAAGAAACAAAAAATAACACATACCCCAAACATTGCAAACACAAAACCCCCTAAAACCTAACAATAGTGTCTGTCAACATCATCCTGGGAGGGATAATACACTGCACTACAATAGAAATAAAAATCCCTATCATCTATATCTCAATGGGTTCCATCTTTTCTTTTGTTCTTTTTTCTAATGCGGTTTTATAATCCCTGAGACAAGTAGTTCTGGCCCTAGAGTGTTATATATATTAGCGTCTGTAGCATGTATAAGGGACATGTTATCATACCTGTGTCTTTTTATAGGTGATTAATGCCCGGTGAGAGGGTGAAAGGGACCTATACCCCCGTCAGCTGCAGGAAAGGAACAAAGAGACAGGTAATTAATATTTATATTAATTACTGATAACAATCAGGCTGGATATAACATCTAGACCTGCAGAGATGTCATAGTCTCTACCTTATACATGAAGATATATGTGTTTTTAATAAGTATATCGTCTATAGACAGCTTCTTATATAACACAACTGTGTCTCAGGTACAGAGAATGGGAACATTTATGATTTCTAATATCTGTTTTTTATTTGTAGTAATCCCTTTTTCAATAGACAGACCGCAGATTTAAGATATAACTGTACTGTAAAGAAAAATCTATAAGTTAATGTAATAAATCACATACTATAACTGATTATTGCCATTTAAAACTATGAAAAATACATTATGTTGATTATAAAACAGAAATACAGAATGGAGACAACCGTCTGTGGCTCAAGCTCGACTGCCCCTTTCTTTGAGTGGCCCCTCAATGTTGTGGAAACGGGTGGAGGACATTGTCTCCATTAGAATGGGTCCCCCTACGATGCTTCGGCTGTTGATCTGAAGTGCATTCTGTGCTTTGGAACCTCGGAGGCAAACTGTATTTCTGTTATTAATTTTTAGTTTAGCAATTCCCACCGCAACATGGTTAACCTCTATCCTAAATTTCTGCACAAAATTGATAAAAGACATTCCAAGAAATATTTTGCCAAATAAAAATATATAAAATATTGATGAAATTGATGAATAATAATAACAACAAAAATAACAGTTTTTGATTAAAAAACAAAAAAACTAAAATAATTTATAAAATATTTTGCTCCTGCCCCCTTCCCCCAAAAATAAAAAAAAACATATATTACCCTTAAAATTTATGAATAAAGAAACAAAAAATAACACATACGCCAAACATTACAAACACAAAATCCCCAAAAACCTAACAATAGTCTCTGTCAACATCATCCTGGGAGGGATAATACACTGCACTGCAATAGAAATAAAAATCCCTATCATCTATATCTCAATGGGTTCCATCTTTTCTTTTGTTCTTTTTTCTAATGCGGTTTTATAATCCCTGAGAAAAGTAGTTCTGGCCCTAGAGTTTTATATATATTAGCGTCTGTAGCATGTATAAGGGACATGTTATCATACCTGTGTCTTTCTATAGGTGATTGATGCCCGGTGAGAGGGTGAAAGGGACCTATACCCCCGTCAGCTGCAGGAAAGGAACAAAGAGACAGGTAATTAATATTTATATTAATTACTGATAACAATTAGGCTAGATACAACATCTAAACCTGCAAAGATGTCATAGTCTTTACCTTATACATGAAGATATATGTGTTTTTAATAAGTATATCGTCTATAGACAGCTTCTTATATAACACAACCATGTCTCAGGTACAGAGATTAGGAACATTTATGATTTCTAATATCTGTTTTTTTATTTGTAGTAATCCCTTTTTCAATAGACTGACCGCAGATTTAAGACATAACTGTACTGTAAAGAAAAATCTATAAGTTAATGTAATAAATCACATACTATAACTGATTATTGCCATTTAAAACTATGAAAAATACATTATGTTGATTATAAAACAGAAATACAGAATGGAGACAACCGTCTGTGGCTCAAGCTCGACTGCCCATTTCTTTGAGTGGCCCCTCAATGTTGTGGAAACGGGTGGAGGACATTGTCTCCATTAGAATGGGTCCCCCTACGATGCTTCGGCTGTTGATCTGAAGTGCATTCTGTGCTTTGGAACCTCGGGGGCAAACGGTATTTCTGTTATAAATTTTTAGTTTAGCAATTCCCACCGCAACATGGTTAACCTCTATCCTAAATTTCTGCACAAAATTGATAAAAGACATTCCAAGAAATATTTTGCCAAATGAAAATATATAAAATATTGATGAAATTGATGAATAATAATAACAACAAAAATAACAGTTTTTGATTAAAAAACAAATAAACAATAATAATTTATAAAATATTTTGCTCCTGCCCCCTTCCCCTTAAATAAAAAAAACATATATTACCCTTAAAATTTATGAATAAAGAAACAAAAAATAACACATACCCCAAACACTGCAAACACAAAACCCCCAAAAACCTAACAATAGTGTCTGTCAACATCATCCTGGGAGGGATAATACACTGCACTACAATAGAAATAAAAATCCCTATCATCTATATCTCAATGGGTTCCATCTTTTCTTTTGTTCTTTTTTCTAATGCGGTTTTATAATCCCTGAGACAAGTAGTTCTGGCCCTAGAGTGTTATATATATTAGCGTCTGTAGCATGTATAAGGGACATGTTATCATACCTGTGTCTTTTTATAGGTGATTAATGCCCGGTGAGAGGATGAAAGGGACCTATACCCCCGTCAGCTGCAGGAAAGGAACAAAGAGACAGGTAATTAATATTTATATTAATTACTGATAACAATCAGGCTAGATATAACATCTAGACCTGCAGAGATGTCATAGTCTCTACCTTATACATGAAGATATATGTGTTTTTAATAAGTATATCGTCTATAGACAGCTTCTTATATAACACAACTGTGTCTCAGGTACAGAGATTGGGAACATTTATGATTTCTAATATCTGTTTTTTATTTGTAGTAATCCCTTTTTCAATAGACAGACTGCAGATTTAAGACATAACTGTACTGTAAAGAAAAATCTATAAGTTAATGTAATAAATCACATACTATAACTGATTATTGCCATTTAAAACTATGAAAAATACATTATGTTGATTATAAAACAGAAATACAGAATGGAGACAACCGTCTGTGGCTCAAGCTCGACTGCCCCTTTCTTTGAGTGGCCCCTCAATGTTGTGGAAACGGGTGGAGGACATTGTCTCCATTAGAATGGGTCCCCCTACGATGCTTTGGCTGTTGGTCTGAAGTGCATTCTGTGCTTTGGAACCTCGGGGGCAAACTGTATTTCTGTTATTAATTTTTAGTTTAGCAATTCCCACTGCAACATGGTTAACCTCTAACCTAAATTTCTGCACAAAATTGATAAAAGACATTCCAAGAAATATTTTGCCAAATAAAATATATAAAATATTGATGAAATTGATGAATAATAACAACAAAAATAACAGTTTTTGATTAAAAAACAAAAAAACAAAAATAATTTATAAAATATTTTGCTCCTGCCCCCTCTCCCAAAAATAAAAAAAAACATATATTACCCTTAAAATTTATGAATAAAGAAACAAAAAATAACACATACCCCAAACATTACAAACACAAAACCCCCAAAAGCCTAACAATAGTCTCTGTCAACATCATCCTGGGAGGGATAATACACTGCACTGCAATAGAAATAAAAATCCCTATCATCTATATCTCAATGGGTTCCATCTTTTCTTTTGTTCTTTTTTCTAATGCGGTTTTATAATCCCTGAGACAAGTAGTTCTGGCCCTAGAGTGTTATATATATTAGCGTCTGTAGCATGTATAAGGGACATGTTATCATACCTGTGTCTTTTTATAGGTGATTGATGCCCGGTGAGAAGGTGAAAGGGACCTATACCCCCGTCAGCTGCAGGAAAGGAACAAAGAGACAGGTAATTAATATTTATATTAATTACTGATAACAAACAGGCTAGATACAACATCTAAACCTGGAAAGATGTCATAGTCTCTACTTTATACATCAAGATATATGTGTTTTTAATAAGTATATCGTCTATAGACAGTTTCTTATATAACACAACCATGTCTCAGGTACAGAGATTAGGAACATTTATGATTTCTAATATCTGTTTTTTATTTGTAGTAATCCCTTTTTCAATAGACTGACCGCAGATTTAAGACATAACTGTACTGTAAAGAAAAATCTATAAGTTAATGTAATAAATCACATACTATAACTGATTATTGCCATTTAAAACTATGAAAAATACATTATGTTGATTATAAAACAGAAATACAGAATGGAGACAATCGTCTGTGGCTCAAGCTCGACTGCCCATTTCTTTGAGTGGCCCCTCAATGTTCTGGAAACGGGTGGAGTACATTGTCTCCATTAGAATGGGTCCCCCTACGATGCTTCGGCTGTTGATCTGAAGTGCATTCTGTGCTTTGGAATCTCGGGGGCAAACTGTATTTCTGTTATTAATTTTTAGTTTAGCAATTCCCACCGCAACATGGTTAACCTCTATCCTAAATTTCTGCACAAAATTGATAAAAGACATTCCAAGAAATATTTTGACAAATAAAAATATATAAAATATTAATGAAGTTGATGAATAATAATAACAACAAAAATAACAGTTTTTGATTAAAAAACAAATAAACAATAATAATTTATAAAATATTTTGCTCCTGCCCCCTTTTCCAAAAATAAAAAACATATATTACCCTTAAAATTTATGAATAAAGAAACAAAAAATAATACATACTCCAAACATTGCAAACACAAAATCCCCAAAAACCTAACAATAGTGTCTGTCAACATCATCCTGGGAGGGATAATACACTGCACTACAATAGAAATAAAAATCCCTATCATCTATATCTCAATGGGTTCCATCTTTTCTTTTGTTCTTTTTTCTAATGCGTTTTTATAATCCCTGAGAAAAGTAGTTCTGGCCCCAGAGTTTTATATATATTAGCGTCTGTAGCATGTATAAGGGACATGTTATCATACCTGTGTCTTTTTATAGGTGATTGATGCCCGGTGAGAGGGTGAAAGGGACCTATACCCCCGTCAGCTGCAGGAAAGGAACAAAGAGACAGGTAATTAATATTTATATTAATTACTGATAACAATCAGGCTAGATACAACATCTAAACCTGCAAAGATGTCATAGTCTTTACCTTATACATGAAGATATATGTGTTTTTAATAAGTATATCGTCTATAGACAGCTTCTTATATAATACAACCATGTCTCAGGTACAGAGATTAGGAACATTTATGATTTCTAATATCTGTTTTTTTATTTGTAGTAATCCCTTTTTCAATAGACTGACTGCAGGTTTAAGACATAACTGTACTGTAAAGAAAAATCTATAAGTTAATGTAATAAATCACATACTATAACTGATTATTGCCATTTAAAACTATGAAAAATACATTATGTTGATTATAAAACAGAAATACAGAATGGAGACAATCGTCTGTGGCTCAAGCTCGACTGCCCATTTCTTTGAGTGGCCCCTCAATGTTCTGGAAACGGGTGGAGTACATTGTCTCCATTAGAATGGGTCCCCCTACGATGCTTCGGCTGTTGATCTGAAGTGCATTCTGTGCTTTGGAATCTCGGGGGCAAACTGTATTTCTGTTATTAATTTTTAGTTTAGCAATTCCCACCGCAACATGGTTAACCTCTATCCTAAATTTCTGCAAAAAATTGATAAAAGACATTCCAAGAAATATTTTGACAAATGAAAATATATAAAATATTGATGAAATTGATGAATAATAATAACAACAAAAATAACAGTTTTTGATTAAAAAACAAAAAAACAAAAATAATTTATAAAATATTTTGCTCCTGCCCCCTTTTCCAAAAATAAAAAACATATATTTCCCTTAAAATTTATGAATAAAGAAACAAAAAATAATACATACTCCAAACATTGCAAACACAAAACCCCCAAAAACCTAACAATAGTGTCTGTCAACATCATCCTGGGAGGGATAATACACTGCACTACAATAGAAATAAAAATCCCTATCATCTATATCTCAATGGGTTCCATCTTTTCTTTTGTTCTTTTTTCTAATGCGTTTTTATAATCCCTGAGAAAAGTAGTTCAGGCCCTAGAGTTTTATATATATTAGCGTCTGTAGCATGTATAAGGGACATGTTATCATACCTGTGTCTTTTTATAGGTGATTGATGCCCGGTGAGAGGGTGAAAGGGACCTATACCCCCGTCAGCTGCAGGAAAGGAACAAAGAGACAGGTAATTTTTATTTATATTAATTACTGATAACAATCAGGCTAGATATAACATCTAGACCTGCAGAGATGTCATAGTCTCTACTTTATACATGAAGATATATGTGTTTTTAATAAGTATATCGTCTATAGACAGTTTCTTATATAACACAACCATGTCTCAGGTACAGAGATTAGGAACATTTATGATTTCTAATATCTGTTTTTTATTTGTAGTAATCCCTTTTTCAATAGACTGACCGCAGATTTAAGACATAACTGTACTGTAAAGAAAAATCTATAAGTTAATGTAATAAATCACATACTATAACTGATTATTGCCATTTAAAACTATGAAAAATACATTATGTTGATTATAAAACAGAAATACAGAATGGAGACAACCGTCTGTGGCTCAAGCTCGACTGCCCATTTCTTTGAGTGGCCCCTCAATGTTGTGGAAACGGGTGGAGGACATTGTCTCCATTAGAATGGGTCCCCCTACGATGCTTCGGCTGTTGATCTGAAGTGCATTCTGTGCTTTGGAACCTCGGGGGCAAACTGTATTTCTGTTATAAATTTTTAGTTTAGCAATTCCCACCGCAACATGGTTAACCTCTATCCTAAATTTCTGCACAAAATTGATAAAAGACATTCCAAGAAATATTTTGCCAAATGAAAATATATAAAATATTGATGAAATTGATGAATAATAATAACAACAAAAATAACAGTTTTTGATTAAAAAACAAATAAACAATAATAATTTATAAAATATTTTGCTCCTGCCCCCTTCCCCTTAAATAAAAAAAACATATATTACCCTTAAAATTTATGAATAAAGAAACAAAAAATAACACATACCCCAAACACTGCAAACACAAAACCCCCAAAAACCTAACAATAGTGTCTGTCAACATCATCCTGGGAGGGATAATACACTGCACTACAATAGAAATAAAAATCCCTATCATCTATATCTCAATGGGTTCCATCTTTTCTTTTGTTCTTTTTTCTAATGCGGTTTTATAATCCCTGAGACAAGTAGTTCTGGCCCTAGAGTGTTATATATATTAGCGTCTGTAGCATGTATAAGGGACATGTTATCATACCTGTGTCTTTTTATAGGTGATTAATGCCCGGTGAGAGGGTGAAAGGGACCTATACCCCCGTCAGCTGCAGGAAAGGAACAAAGAGACAGGTAATTAATATTTATATTAATTACTGATAACAATCAGGCTAGATATAACATCTAGACCTGCAGAGATGTCATAGTCTCTACCTTATACATGAAGATATATGTGTTTTTAATAAGTATATCGTCTATAGACAGCTTCTTATAAAACACAACTGTGTCTCAGGTACAGAGATTGGGAACATTTATGATTTCTAATATCTGTTTTTTATTTGTAGTAATCCCTTTTTCAATAGACAGACCGCAGATTTAAGACATAACTGTACTGTAAAGAAAAATCTATAAGTTAATGTAATAAATCACATACTATAACTGATTATTGCCATTTAAAATTATGAAAAATACATTATGTTGATTATAAAACAGAAATACAGAATGGAGACAACCGTCTGTGGCTCAAGCTCGACTGCCCCTTTCTTTGAGTGGCCCCTCAATGTTGTGGAAACGGGTGGAGGACATTGTCTCCATTAGAATGGGTCCCCCTACGATGCTTTGGCTGTTGGTCTGAAGTGCATTCTGTGCTTTGGAACCTCGGGGGCAAACTGTATTTCTGTTATTAATTTTTAGTTTAGCAATTCCCACTGCAACATGGTTAACCTCTAACCTAAATTTCTGCACAAAATTGATAAAAGACATTCCAAGAAATATTTTGCCAAATAAAATATATAAAATATTGATGAAATTGATGAATAATAACAACAAAAATAACAGTTTTTGATTAAAAAACAAAAAAACAAAAATAATTTATAAAATATTTTGCTCCTGCCCCCTCTCCCAAAAATAAAAAAAAACATATATTACCCTTAAAATTTATGAATAAAGAAACAAAAAATAACACATACCCCAAACATTACAAACACAAAACCCCCAAAAGCCTAACAATAGTCTCTGTCAACATCCTCCTGGGAGGGATAATACACTGCACTGCAATAGAAATAAAAATCCCTATCATCTATATCTCAATGGGTTCCATCTTTTCTTTTGTTCTTTTTTCTAATGCGGTTTTATAATCCCTGAGACAAGTAGTTCTGGCCCTAGAGTGTTATATATATTAGCGTCTGTAGCATGTATAAGGGACATGTTATCATACCTGTGTCTTTTTATAGGTGATTGATGCCCGGTGAGAGGGTGAAAGGGACCTATACCCCTGTCAGCTGCAGGAAAGGAACAAAGAGACAGGTAATTAATATTTATATTAATTACTGATAACAAACAGGCTAGATACAACATCTAAACCTGGAAAGATGTCATAGTCTCTACTTTATACATGAAGATATATGTGTTTTTAATAAGTATATCGTCTATAGACAGTTTCTTATATAACACAACCATGTCTCAGGTACAGAGATTAGGAACATTTATGATTTCTAATATCTGTTTTTTATTTGTAGTAATCCCTTTTTCAATAGACTGACAGCAGATTTAAGACATAACTGTACTGTAAAGAAAAATCTATAAGTTAATGTAATAAATCACATACTATAACTGATTATTGCCATTTAAAACTATGAAAAATACATTATGTTGATTATAAAACAGAAATACAGAATGGAGACAATCGTCTGTGGCTCAAGCTCGACTGCCCATTTCTTTGAGTGGCCCCTCAATGTTCTGGAAACGGGTGGAGTACATTGTCTCCATTAGAATGGGTCCCCCTACGATGCTTCGGCTGTTGATCTGAAGTGCATTCTGTGCTTTGGAACCTCGGAGGCAAACTGTATTTCTGTTATTAATTTTTAGTTTAGCAATTCCCACCGCAACATGGTTAACCTCTATCCTAAATTTCTGCACAAAATTGATAAAAGACATTCCAAGAAATATTTTGCCAAATAAAAATATATAAAATATTGATGAAATTGATGAATAATAATAACAACAAAAATAACAGTTTTTGATTAAAAAACAAAAAAACTAAAATAATTTATAAAATATTTTGCTCCTGCCCCCTTCCCCCAAAAATAAAAAAAAACATATATTACCCTTAAAATTTATGAATAAAGAAACAAAAAATAACACATACGCCAAACATTACAAACACAAAATCCCCAAAAACCTAACAATAGTCTCTGTCAACATCATCCTGGGAGGGATAATACAATGCACTGCAATAGAAATAAAAATCCCTATCATCTATATCTCAATGGGTTCCATCTTTTCTTTTGTTCTTTTTTCTAATGCGGTTTTATAATCCCTGAGAAAAGTAGTTCTGGCCCTAGAGTTTTATATATATTAGCGTCTGTAGCATGTATAAGGGACATGTTATCATACCTGTGTCTTTCTATAGGTGATTGATGCCCGGTGAGAGGGTGAAAGGGACCTATACCCCCGTCAGCTGCAGGAAAGGAACAAAGAGACAGGTAATTAATATTTATATTAATTACTGATAACAATTAGGCTAGATACAACATCTAAACCTGCAAAGATGTCATAGTCTTTACCTTATACATGAAGATATATGTGTTTTTAATAAGTATATCGTCTATAGACAGCTTCTTATATAACACAACCATGTCTCAGGTACAGAGATTAGGAACATATATGATTTCTAATATCTGTTTTTTATTTGTAGTAATCCCTTTTTCAATAGACCTACTGTAGATTTAAGACATAACTGTACTGTAAAGAAAAATCTATAAATTAATGTAATAAATCACATACTATAACTGATTATTGCCATTTAAAACTATGAAAAATACATTATGTTGATTATAAAACAGAAATACAGAATGGAGACAACCGTCTTTGGCTCAAGCTCGACTGCCCATTTCTTTGAGTGGCCCCTCAATGTTCTGAAAACGGGTGGAGGACATTGTCTCCATTAGAATGGGTCCCCCTAAGATACTTCGGCTGTTGATCTGAAGTGCATTCTATGCTTTGGAATCTCGGGGGCAAACTGTATTTCTGTTATTAATTTTTAGTTTAGCAATTCCCACCGCAACATGGTTAACCTCTATCCTAAATTTCTGCAAAAAATTGATAAAAGACATTCCAAGAAATATTTTGCCAAATAAAAATATATAAAATATTGATGAAGTTGATAAATAATAATAACAACAAAAATAACAGTTTTTGATTAAAAAACAAATAAACAATAATAATTTATCAAATATTTTGCTCCTGCCCCCTTCCCCAAAATAAAAAAACATATATTACCCTTAAAATTTATGAATAAAGAAACAAAAAATCACACATACCCCAAACATTGCAAACACAAAACCCCCAAAAACCTAACAATAGTGTCTGTCAACATCATCCTGGGAGGGATAATACACTGCACTACAATAGAAAAAAAAATCCCTATCATCTATATCTCAATGGGTTCCATCTTTTCTTTTGTTCTTTTTTCTAATGCGGTTTTATAATCCCTGAGACAAGTAGTTCTGGCCCTAGAGTGTTATATATATTAGCGTCTGTAGCATGTATAAGGGACATGTTATCATACCTGTGTCTTTTTATAGGTGATTAATGCCCGGTGAGAGGGTGAAAGGGACCTATACCCCCGTCAGCTGCAGGAAAGGAACAAAGAGACAGGTAATTAATATTTATATTAATTACTGATAACAATCAGGCTAGATATAACATCTAGACCTGCAGAGATGTCATAGTCTCTACATTATACATGAAGATATATGTGTTTTTAATAAGTATATCGTCTATAGACAGCTTCTTATATAACACAACTGTTTCTCAGGTACAGAGATTGGGAACATTTATGATTTCTAATATCTGTTTTTTATTTGTAGTAATCCCTTTTTCAATAGACAGACCGCAGATTTAAGACATAACTGTACTGTAAAGAAAAATCTATAAGTTAATGTAATAAATCACATACTATAACTGATTATTGCCATTTAAAACTATGAAAAATACATTATGTTGATTATAAAACAGAAATACAGAATGGAGACAACCGTCTGTGGCTCAAGCTCGACTGCCCCTTTCTTTGAGTGGCCCCTCAATGTTGTGGAAACGGGTGGAGGACATTGTCTCCATTAGAATGGGTCCCCCTACGATGCTTCGGCTGTTGATCTGAAGTGCATTCTGTGCTTTGGAACCTCGGGGGCAAACTGTATTTCTGTTATAAATTTTTAGTTTAGCAATTCCCACCGCAACATGGTTAACCTCTATCCTAAATTTCTGCACAAAATTGATAAAAGACATTCCAAGAAATATTTTGCCAAATAAAATATATAAAATATTGATGAAGATGATGAATAATAATAACAACAAAAATAACAGTTTTTGATTAAAAAACAAATAAACAATAATAATTTATAAAATATTTTGCTCCTGCTCCCTTCCCCTTAAATAAAACAACATATATTACCCTTAAAATTTATGAATAAAGAAACAAAAAATAACACATACCCCAAACATTGCAAACACAAAACCCCCTAAAACCTAACAATAGTGTCTGTCAACATCATCCTGGGAGGGATAATACACTGCACTACAATAGAAATAAAAATCCCTATTATCTATATCTCAATGGGTTTCATCTTTTCTTTTGTTCTTTTTTCTAATGCGGTTTTATAATCCCTGAGACAAGTAGTTCTGGCCCTAGAGTGTTATATATATTAGCGTCTGTAGCATGTATAAGGGACATGTTATCATACCTGTGTCTTTTTATAGGTGATTGATGCCCGGTGAAAGGGTGAAAGGGACCTATACCCCCGGCAGCTGCAGGAAAGGAACAAAGAGACAGGTAATTAATATTTATATTAATTACTGATAACAAACAGGCTAGATACAACATCTAAACCTGGAAAGATGTCATAGTCTCTACCTTATACATGAAGATATATGTGTTTTTAATAAGTATATCGTCTATAGACAGCTTCTTATATAACACAACCATGTCTCAGGTACAGAGATTAGGAACATTTATGATTTCTAATATCTGTTTTTTATTTGTAGTAATCCCTTTTTCAATAGACTGACCGCAGATTTAAGATATAACTGTACTGTAAAGAAAAATCTATAAGTTAATGTAATAAATCACATACTATAACTGATTATTGCCATTTAAAACTATGAAAAATACATTATGTTGATTATAAAACAGAAATACAGAATGGAGACAACCGTCTGTGTCTCAAGCTCGACTGCCCATTTCTTTGAGTGGCCCCTCAATGTTCTGGAAACGGGTGGAGGACATTGTCTCCATTAGAATGGGTCCCCCTACGATGCTTCGGCTGTTCATCTGAAGTGCATTCTGTGCTTTGGAATCTCGGGGGCAAACTGTATTTCTGTTATTAATTTTTAGTTTAGCAATTCCCACCGCAACATGGTTAACCTCTATCCTAAATTTCTGCACAAAATTGATAAAAGACATTCCAAGAAATATTTTGACAAATAAAAATATATAAAATATTCATGAAGTTGATGAATAATAATAACAACAAAAATAACAGTTTTTGATTAAAAAACAAATAAACAATAATAATTTATAAAATATTTTGCTCCTAACCCCTTCCCCAAAAATAAAAAAAACATATATTACCCTTAAAATTTATGAATAAAGAAACAAAAAATAACACATACCCCAAACATTGCAAACACAAAACCCCCTAAAACCTAACAATAGTGTCTGTCAACATCATCCTGGGAGGGATAATACACTGCACTACAATAGAAATAAAAATCCCTATCATCTATATCTCAATGGGTTCCATCTTTTCTTTTGTTCTTTTTTCTAATGCGGTTTTATAATCCCTGAGACAAGTAGTTCTGGCCCTAGAGTGTTATATATATTAGCGTCTGTAGCATGTATAAGGGACATGTTATCATACCTGTGTCTTTTTATAGGTGATTAATGCCCGGTGAGAGGGTGAAAGGGACCTATACCCCCGTCAGCTGCAGGAAAGGAACAAAGAGACAGGTAATTAATATTTATATTAATTACTGATAACAATCAGGCTGGATATAACATCTAGACCTGCAGAGATGTCATAGTCTCTACCTTATACATGAAGATATATGTGTTTTTAATAAGTATATCGTCTATAGACAGCTTCTTATATAACACAACTGTGTCTCAGGTACAGAGAATGGGAACATTTATGATTTCTAATATCTGTTTTTTATTTGTAGTAATCCCTTTTTCAATAGACAGACCGCAGATTTAAGATATAACTGTACTGTAAAGAAAAATCTATAAGTTAATGTAATAAATCACATACTATAACTGATTATTGCCATTTAAAACTATGAAAAATACATTATGTTGATTATAAAACAGAAATACAGAATGGAGACAACCGTCTGTGGCTCAAGCTCGACTGCCCCTTTCTTTGAGTGGCCCCTCAATGTTGTGGAAACGGGTGGAGGACATTGTCTCCATTAGAATGGGTCCCCCTACGATGCTTCGGCTGTTGATCTGAAGTGCATTCTGTGCTTTGGAACCTCGGAGGCAAACTGTATTTCTGTTATTAATTTTTAGTTTAGCAATTCCCACCGCAACATGGTTAACCTCTATCCTAAATTTCTGCACAAAATTGATAAAAGACATTCCAAGAAATATTTTGCCAAATAAAAATATATAAAATATTGATGAAATTGATGAATAATAATAACAACAAAAATAACAGTTTTTGATTAAAAAACAAAAAAACTAAAATAATTTATAAAATATTTTGCTCCTGCCCCCTTCCCCCAAAAATAAAAAAAAACATATATTACCCTTAAAATTTATGAATAAAGAAACAAAAAATAACACATACGCCAAACATTACAAACACAAAATCCCCAAAAACCTAACAATAGTCTCTGTCAACATCATCCTGGGAGGGATAATACACTGCACTGCAATAGAAATAAAAATCCCTATCATCTATATCTCAATGGGTTCCATCTTTTCTTTTGTTCTTTTTTCTAATGCGGTTTTATAATCCCTGAGAAAAGTAGTTCTGGCCCTAGAGTTTTATATATATTAGCGTCTGTAGCATGTATAAGGGACATGTTATCATACCTGTGTCTTTCTATAGGTGATTGATGCCCGGTGAGAGGGTGAAAGGGACCTATACCCCCGTCAGCTGCAGGAAAGGAACAAAGAGACAGGTAATTAATATTTATATTAATTACTGATAACAATTAGGCTAGATACAACATCTAAACCTGCAAAGATGTCATAGTCTTTACCTTATACATGAAGATATATGTGTTTTTAATAAGTATATCGTCTATAGACAGCTTCTTATATAACACAACCATGTCTCAGGTACAGAGATTAGGAACATTTATGATTTCTAATATCTGTTTTTTTATTTGTAGTAATCCCTTTTTCAATAGACTGACCGCAGATTTAAGACATAACTGTACTGTAAAGAAAAATCTATAAGTTAATGTAAAAAATCACATACTATAACTGATTATTGCCATTTAAAACTATGAAAAATACATTATGTTGATTATAAAACAGAAATACAGAATGGAGACAACCGTCTGTGGCTCAAGCTCGACTGCCCATTTCTTTGAGTGGCCCCTCAATGTTGTGGAAACGGGTGGAGGACATTGTCTCCATTAGAATGGGTCCCCCTACGATGCTTCGGCTGTTGATCTGAAGTGCATTCTGTGCTTTGGAACCTCGGGGGCAAACGGTATTTCTGTTATAAATTTTTAGTTTAGCAATTCCCACCGCAACATGGTTAACCTCTATCCTAAATTTCTGCACAAAATTGATAAAAGACATTCCAAGAAATATTTTGCCAAATGAAAATATATAAAATATTGATGAAATTGATGAATAATAATAACAACAAAAATAACAGTTTTTGATTAAAAAACAAATAAACAATAATAATTTATAAAATATTTTGCTCCTGCCCCCTTCCCCTTAAATAAAAAAAACATATATTACCCTTAAAATTTATGAATAAAGAAACAAAAAATAACACATACCCCAAACATTGCAAACACAAAACCCCCAAAAACCTAACAATAGTGTCTGTCAACATCATCCTGGGAGGGATAATACACTGCACTACAATAGAAATAAAAATCCCTATCATCTATATCTCAATGGGTTCCATCTTTTCTTTTGTTCTTTTTTCTAATGCAGTTTTATAATCCCTGAGACAAGTAGTTCTGGCCCTAGAGTGTTATATATATTAGCGTCTGTAGCATGTATAAGGGACATGTTATCATACCTGTGTCTTTTTATAGGTGATTAATGCCCGGTGAGAGGGTGAAAGGGACCTATACCCCCGTCAGCTGCAGGAAAGGAACAAAGAGACAGGTAATTAATATTTATATTAATTACTGATAACAATCAGGCTAGATATAACATCTAGACCTGCAGAGATGTCATAGTCTCTACCTTATACATGAAGATATATGTGTTTTTAATAAGTATATCGTCTATAGACAGCTTCTTATATAACACAACTGTGTCTCAGGTACAGAGATTGGGAACATTTATGATTTCTAATATCTGTTTTTTATTTGTAGTAATCCCTTTTTCAATAGACAGACCGCAGATTTAAGACATAACTGTACTGTAAAGAAAAATCTATAAGTTAATGTAATAAATCACATACTATAACTGATTATTGCCATTTAAAACTATGAAAAATACATTATGTTGATTATAAAACAGAAATACAGAATGGAGACAACCGTCTGTGGCTCAAGCTCGACTGCCCCTTTCTTTGAGTGGCCCCTCAATGTTGTGGAAACGGGTGGAGGACATTGTCTCCATTAGAATGGGTCCCCCTACGATGCTTTGGCTGTTGGTCTGAAGTGCATTCTGTGCTTTGGAACCTCGGGGGCAAACTGTATTTCTGTTATTAATTTTTAGTTTAGCAATTCCCACTGCAACATGGTTAACCTCTAACCTAAATTTCTGCACAAAATTGATAAAAGACATTCCAAGAAATATTTTGCCAAATAAAATATATAAAATATTGATGAAATTGATGAATAATAACAACAAAAATAACAGTTTTTGATTAAAAAACAAAAAAACAAAAATAATTTATAAAATATTTTGCTCCTGCCCCCTCTCCCAAAAATAAAAAAAAACATATATTACCCTTAAAATTTATGAATAAAGAAACAAAAAATAACACATACCCCCAACATTACAAACACAAAACCCCCAAAAGCCTAACAATAGTCTCTGTCAACATCATCCTGGGAGGGATAATACACTGCACTGCAATAGAAATAAAAATCCCTATCATCTATATCTCAATGGGTTCCATCTTTTCTTTTGTTCTTTTTTCTAATGCGGTTTTATAATCCCTGAGACAAGTAGTTCTGGCCCTAGAGTGTTATATATATTAGCGTCTGTAGCATGTATAAGGGACATGTTATCATACCTGTGTCTTTTTATAGGTGATTGATGCCCGGTGAGAGGGTGAAAGGGACCTATACCCCCGTCAGCTGCAGGAAAGGAACAAAGAGACAGGTAATTAATATTTATATTAATTACTGATAACAAACAGGCTAGATACAACATCTAAACCTGGAAAGATGTCATAGTCTCTACTTTATACATGAAGATATATGTGTTTTTAATAAGTATATCGTCTATAGACAGTTTCTTATATAACACAACCATGTCTCAGGTACAGAGATTAGGAACATTTATGATTTCTAATATCTGTTTTTTATTTGTAGTAATCCCTTTTTCAATAGACTGACCGCAGATTTAAGACATAACTGTACTGTAAAGAAAAATCTATAAGTTAATGTAATAAATCACATACTATAACTGATTATTGCCATTTAAAACTATGAAAAATACATTATGTTGATTATAAAACAGAAATACAGAATGGAGACAACCGTCTGTGGCTCAAGCTTGACTGCCCCTTTCTTTGAGTGGCCCCTCAATGTTGTGGAAACGGGTGGAGGACATTGTCTCCATTAGAATGGGTCCCCCTACGATGCTTCGGCTGTTGATCTGAAGTGCATTCTGTGCTTTGGAACCTCGGGGGCAAACTGTATTTCTGTTATAAATTTTTAGTTTAGCAATTCCCACCGCAACATGGTTAACCTCTATCCTAAATTTCTGCACAAAATTGATAAAAGACATTCCAAGAAATATTTTGCCAAATGAAAATATATAAAATATTGATGAAATTGATGAATAATAATAACAACAAAAATAACAGTTTTTGATTAAAAAACAAATAAACAATAATAATTTATAAAATATTTTGCTCCTGCCCCCTTCCCCTTAAATAAAAAAAACATATATTACCCTTAAAATTTATGAATAAAGAAACAAAAAATAACACATACCCCAAACACTGCAAACACAAAACCCCCAAAAACCTAACAATAGTGTCTGTCAACATCATCCTGGGAGGGATAATACACTGCACTACAATAGAAATAAAAATCCCTATCATCTATATCTCAATGGGTTCCATCTTTTCTTTTGTTCTTTTTTCTAATGCGGTTTTATAATCCCTGAGACAAGTAGTTCTGGCCCTAGAGTGTTATATATATTAGCGTCTGTAGCATGTATAAGGGACATGTTATCATACCTGTGTCTTTTTATAGGTGATTAATGCCCGGTGAGAGGATGAAAGGGACCTATACCCCCGTCAGCTGCAGGAAAGGAACAAAGAGACAGGTAATTAATATTTATATTAATTACTGATAACAATCAGGCTAGATATAACATCTAGACCTGCAGAGATGTCATAGTCTCTACCTTATACATGAAGATATATGTGTTTTTAATAAGTATATCGTCTATAGACAGCTTCTTATATAACACAACTGTGTCTCAGGTACAGAGATTGGGAACATTTATGATTTCTAATATCTGTTTTTTATTTGTAGTAATCCCTTTTTCAATAGACAGACCGCAGATTTAAGACATAACTGTACTGTAAAGAAAAATCTATAAGTTAATGTAATAAATCACATACTATAACTGATTATTGCCATTTAAAACTATGAAAAATACATTATGTTGATTATAAAACAGAAATACAGAATGGAGACAACCGTCTGTGGCTCAAGCTCGACTGCCCCTTTCTTTGAGTGACCCCTCAATGTTGTGGAAACGGGTGGAGGACATTGTCTCCATTAGAATGGGTCCCCCTACGATGCTTTGGCTGTTGGTCTGAAGTGCATTCTGTGCTTTGGAACCTCGGGGGCAAACTGTATTTCTGTTATTAATTTTTAGTTTAGCAATTCCCACTGCAACATGGTTAACCTCTAACCTAAATTTCTGCACAAAATTGATAAAAGACATTCCAAGAAATATTTTGCCAAATAAAATATATAAAATATTGATGAAATTGATGAATAATAACAACAAAAATAACAGTTTTTGATTAAAAAACAAAAAAACAAAAATAATTTATAAAATATTTTGCTCCTGCCCCCTCTCCCAAAAATAAAAAAAAACATATATTACCCTTAAAATTTATGAATAAAGAAACAAAAAATAACACATACCCCAAACATTACAAACACAAAACCCCCAAAAGCCTAACAATAGTCTCTGTCAACATCATCCTGGGAGGGATAATACACTGCACTGCAATAGAAATAAAAATCCCTATCATCTATATCTCAATGGGTTCCATCTTTTCTTTTGTTCTTTTTTCTAATGCGGTTTTATAATCCCTGAGACAAGTAGTTCTGGCCCTAGAGTGTTATATATATTAGCGTCTGTAGCATGTATAAGGGACATGTTATCATACCTGTGTCTTTTTATAGGTGATTGATGCCCGGTGAGAAGGTGAAAGGGACCTATACCCCCGTCAGCTGCAGGAAAGGAACAAAGAGACAGGTAATTAATATTTATATTAATTACTGATAACAAACAGGCTAGATACAACATCTAAATCTGGAAAGATGTCATAGTCTCTACTTTATACATGAAGATATATGTGTTTTTAATAAGTATATCGTCTATAGACAGTTTCTTATATAACACAACCATGTCTCAGGTACAGAGATTAGGAACATTTATGATTTCTAATATCTGTTTTTTATTTGTAGTAATCCCTTTTTCAATAGACTGACCGCAGATTTAAGACATAACTGTACTGTAAAGAAAAATCTATAAGTTAATGTAATAAATCACATACTATAACTGATTATTGCCATTTAAAACTATGAAAAATACATTATGTTGATTATAAAACAGAAATACAGAATGGAGACAACCGTCTGTGGCTCAAGCTTGACTGCCCCTTTCTTTGAGTGGCCCCTCAATGTTGTGGAAACGGGTGGAGGACATTGTCTCCATTAGAATGGGTCCCCCTACGATGCTTCGGCTGTTGATCTGAAGTGCATTCTGTGCTTTGGAACCTCGGGGGCAAACTGTATTTCTGTTATAAATTTTTAGTTTAGCAATTCCCACCGCAACATGGTTAACCTCTATCCTAAATTTCTGCACAAAATTGATAAAAGACATTCCAAGAAATATTTTGCCAAATGAAAATATATAAAATATTGATGAAATTGATGAATAATAATAACAACAAAAATAACAGTTTTTGATTAAAAAACAAATAAACAATAATAATTTATAAAATATTTTGCTCCTGCCCCCTTCCCCTTAAATAAAAAAAACATATATTACCCTTAAAATTTATGAATAAAGAAACAAAAAATAACACATACCCCAAACACTGCAAACACAAAACCCCCAAAAACCTAACAATAGTGTCTGTCAACATCATCCTGGGAGGGATAATACACTGCACTACAATAGAAATAAAAATCCCTATCATCTATATCTCAATGGGTTCCATCTTTTCTTTTGTTCTTTTTTCTAATGCGGTTTTATAATCCCTGAGACAAGTAGTTCTGGCCCTAGAGTGTTATATATATTAGCGTCTGTAGCATGTATAAGGGACATGTTATCATACCTGTGTCTTTTTATAGGTGATTAATGCCCGGTGAGAGGATGAAAGGGACCTATACCCCCGTCAGCTGCAGGAAAGGAACAAAGAGACAGGTAATTAATATTTATATTAATTACTGATAACAATCAGGCTAGATATAACATCTAGACCTGCAGAGATGTCATAGTCTCTACCTTATACATGAAGATATATGTGTTTTTAATAAGTATATCGTCTATAGACAGCTTCTTATATAACACAACTGTGTCTCAGGTACAGAGATTGGGAACATTTATGATTTCTAATATCTGTTTTTTATTTGTAGTAATCCCTTTTTCAATAGACAGACCGCAGATTTAAGACATAACTGTACTGTAAAGAAAAATCTATAAGTTAATGTAATAAATCACATACTATAACTGATTATTGCCATTTAAAACTATGAAAAATACATTATGTTGATTATAAAACAGAAATACAGAATGGAGACAACCGTCTGTGGCTCAAGCTCGACTGCCCCTTTCTTTGAGTGACCCCTCAATGTTGTGGAAACGGGTGGAGGACATTGTCTCCATTAGAATGGGTCCCCCTACGATGCTTTGGCTGTTGGTCTGAAGTGCATTCTGTGCTTTGGAACCTCGGGGGCAAACTGTATTTCTGTTATTAATTTTTAGTTTAGCAATTCCCACTGCAACATGGTTAACCTCTAACCTAAATTTCTGCACAAAATTGATAAAAGACATTCCAAGAAATATTTTGCCAAATAAAATATATAAAATATTGATGAAATTGATGAATAATAACAACAAAAATAACAGTTTTTGATTAAAAAACAAAAAAACAAAAATAATTTATAAAATATTTTGCTCCTGCCCCCTCTCCCAAAAATAAAAAAAAACATATATTACCCTTAAAATTTATGAATAAAGAAACAAAAAATAACACATACCCCAAACATTACAAACACAAAACCCCCAAAAGCCTAACAATAGTCTCTGTCAACATCATCCTGGGAGGGATAATACACTGCACTGCAATAGAAATAAAAATCCCTATCATCTATATCTCAATGGGTTCCATCTTTTCTTTTGTTCTTTTTTCTAATGCGGTTTTATAATCCCTGAGACAAGTAGTTCTGGCCCTAGAGTGTTATATATATTAGCGTCTGTAGCATGTATAAGGGACATGTTATCATACCTGTGTCTTTTTATAGGTGATTGATGCCCGGTGAGAAGGTGAAAGGGACCTATACCCCCGTCAGCTGCAGGAAAGGAACAAAGAGACAGGTAATTAATATTTATATTAATTACTGATAACAAACAGGCTAGATACAACATCTAAACCTGGAAAGATGTCATAGTCTCTACTTTATACATGAAGATATATGTGTTTTTAATAAGTATATCGTCTATAGACAGTTTCTTATATAACACAACCATGTCTCAGGTACAGAGATTAGGAACATTTATGATTTCTAATATCTGTTTTTTATTTGTAGTAATCCCTTTTTCAATAGACTGACCGCAGATTTAAGACATAACTGTACTGTAAAGAAAAATCTATAAGTTAATGTAATAAATCACATACTATAACTGATTATTGCCATTTAAAACTATGAAAAATACATTATGTTGATTATAAAACAGAAATACAGAATGGAGACAACCGTCTGTGGCTCAAGCTTGACTGCCCATTTCTTTGAGTGGCCCCTCAATGTTGTGGAAACGGGTGGAGGACATTGTCTCCATTAGAATGGGTCCCCCTACGATGCTTCGGCTGTTGATCTGAAGTGCATTCTGTGCTTTGGAACCTCGGGGGCAAACTGTATTTCTGTTATAAATTTTTAGTTTAGCAATTCCCACCGCAACATGGTTAACCTCTATCCTAAATTTCTGCACAAAATTGATAAAAGACATTCCAAGAAATATTTTGCCAAATGAAAATATATAAAATATTGATGAAATTGATGAATAATAATAACAACAAAAATAACAGTTTTTGATTAAAAAACAAATAAACAATAATAATTTATAAAATATTTTGCTCCTGCCCCCTTCCCCTTAAATAAAAAAAACATATATTACCCTTAAAATTTATGAATAAAGAAACAAAAAATAACACATACCCCAAACACTGCAAACACAAAACCCCCAAAAACCTAACAATAGTGTCTGTCAACATCATCCTGGGAGGGATAATACACTGCACTACAATAGAAATAAAAATCCCTATCATCTATATCTCAATGGGTTCCATCTTTTCTTTTGTTCTTTTTTCTAATGCGGTTTTATAATCCCTGAGACAAGTAGTTCTGGCCCTAGAGTGTTATATATATTAGCGTCTGTAGCATGTATAAGGGACATGTTATCATACCTGTGTCTTTTTATAGGTGATTAATGCCCGGTGAGAGGATGAAAGGGACCTATACCCCCGTCAGCTGCAGGAAAGGAACAAAGAGACAGGTAATTAATATTTATATTAATTACTGATAACAATCAGGCTAGATATAACATCTAGACCTGCAGAGATGTCATAGTCTCTACCTTATACATGAAGATATATGTGTTTTTAATAAGTATATCGTCTATAGACAGCTTCTTATATAACACAACTGTGTCTCAGGTACAGAGATTGGGAACATTTATGATTTCTAATATCTGTTTTTTATTTGTAGTAATCCCTTTTTCAATAGACAGACTGCAGATTTAAGACATAACTGTACTGTAAAGAAAAATCTATAAGTTAATGTAATAAATCACATACTATAACTGATTATTGCCATTTAAAACTATGAAAAATACATTATGTTGATTATAAAACAGAAATACAGAATGGAGACAACCGTCTGTGGCTCAAGCTCGACTGCCCCTTTCTTTGAGTGGCCCCTCAATGTTGTGGAAACGGGTGGAGGACATTGTCTCCATTAGAATGGGTCCCCCTACGATGCTTTGGCTGTTGGTCTGAAGTGCATTCTGTGCTTTGGAACCTCGGGGGCAAACTGTATTTCTGTTATTAATTTTTAGTTTAGCAATTCCCACTGCAACATGGTTAACCTCTAACCTAAATTTCTGCACAAAATTGATAAAAGACATTCCAAGAAATATTTTGCCAAATAAAATATATAAAATATTGATGAAATTGATGAATAATAACAACAAAAATAACAGTTTTTGATTAAAAAACAAAAAAACAAAAATAATTTATAAAATATTTTGCTCCTGCCCCCTCTCCCAAAAATAAAAAAAAACATATATTACCCTTAAAATTTATGAATAAAGAAACAAAAAATAACACATACCCCAAACATTACAAACACAAAACCCCCAAAAGCCTAACAATAGTCTCTGTCAACATCATCCTGGGAGGGATAATACACTGCACTGCAATAGAAATAAAAATCCCTATCATCTATATCTCAATGGGTTCCATCTTTTCTTTTGTTCTTTTTTCTAATGCGGTTTTATAATCCCTGAGACAAGTAGTTCTGGCCCTAGAGTGTTATATATATTAGCGTCTGTAGCATGTATAAGGGACATGTTATCATACCTGTGTCTTTTTATAGGTGATTGATGCCCGGTGAGAAGGTGAAAGGGACCTATACCCCCGTCAGCTGCAGGAAAGGAACAAAGAGACAGGTAATTAATATTTATATTAATTACTGATAACAAACAGGCTAGATACAACATCTAAACCTGGAAAGATGTCATAGTCTCTACTTTATACATCAAGATATATGTGTTTTTAATAAGTATATCGTCTATAGACAGTTTCTTATATAACACAACCATGTCTCAGGTACAGAGATTAGGAACATTTATGATTTCTAATATCTGTTTTTTATTTGTAGTAATCCCTTTTTCAATAGACTGACCGCAGATTTAAGACATAACTGTACTGTAAAGAAAAATCTATAAGTTAATGTAATAAATCACATACTATAACTGATTATTGCCATTTAAAACTATGAAAAATACATTATGTTGATTATAAAACAGAAATACAGAATGGAGACAATCGTCTGTGGCTCAAGCTCGACTGCCCATTTCTTTGAGTGGCCCCTCAATGTTCTGGAAACGGGTGGAGTACATTGTCTCCATTAGAATGGGTCCCCCTACGATGCTTCGGCTGTTGATCTGAAGTGCATTCTGTGCTTTGGAATCTCGGGGGCAAACTGTATTTCTGTTATTAATTTTTAGTTTAGCAATTCCCACCGCAACATGGTTAACCTCTATCCTAAATTTCTGCACAAAATTGATAAAAGACATTCCAAGAAATATTTTGACAAATAAAAATATATAAAATATTAATGAAGTTGATGAATAATAATAACAACAAAAATAACAGTTTTTGATTAAAAAACAAATAAACAATAATAATTTATAAAATATTTTGCTCCTGCCCCCTTTTCCAAAAATAAAAAACATATATTACCCTTAAAATTTATGAATAAAGAAACAAAAAATAATACATACTCCAAACATTGCAAACACAAAATCCCCAAAAACCTAACAATAGTGTCTGTCAACATCATCCTGGGAGGGATAATACACTGCACTACAATAGAAATAAAAATCCCTATCATCTATATCTCAATGGGTTCCATCTTTTCTTTTGTTCTTTTTTCTAATGCGTTTTTATAATCCCTGAGAAAAGTAGTTCTGGCCCCAGAGTTTTATATATATTAGCGTCTGTAGCATGTATAAGGGACATGTTATCATACCTGTGTCTTTTTATAGGTGATTGATGCCCGGTGAGAGGGTGAAAGGGACCTATACCCCCGTCAGCTGCAGGAAAGGAACAAAGAGACAGGTAATTAATATTTATATTAATTACTGATAACAATCAGGCTAGATACAACATCTAAACCTGCAAAGATGTCATAGTCTTTACCTTATACATGAAGATATATGTGTTTTTAATAAGTATATCGTCTATAGACAGCTTCTTATATAATACAACCATGTCTCAGGTACAGAGATTAGGAACATTTATGATTTCTAATATCTGTTTTTTTATTTGTAGTAATCCCTTTTTCAATAGACTGACTGCAGGTTTAAGACATAACTGTACTGTAAAGAAAAATCTATAAGTTAATGTAATAAATCACATACTATAACTGATTATTGCCATTTAAAACTATGAAAAATACATTATGTTGATTATAAAACAGAAATACAGAATGGAGACAATCGTCTGTGGCTCAAGCTCGACTGCCCATTTCTTTGAGTGGCCCCTCAATGTTCTGGAAACGGGTGGAGTACATTGTCTCCATTAGAATGGGTCCCCCTACGATGCTTCGGCTGTTGATCTGAAGTGCATTCTGTGCTTTGGAATCTCGGGGGCAAACTGTATTTCTGTTATTAATTTTTAGTTTAGCAATTCCCACCGCAACATGGTTAACCTCTATCCTAAATTTCTGCAAAAAATTGATAAAAGACATTCCAAGAAATATTTTGACAAATGAAAATATATAAAATATTGATGAAATTGATGAATAATAATAACAACAAAAATAACAGTTTTTGATTAAAAAACAAAAAAACAAAAATAATTTATAAAATATTTTGCTCCTGCCCCCTTTTCCAAAAATAAAAAACATATATTACCCTTAAAATTTATGAATAAAGAAACAAAAAATAATACATACTCCAAACATTGCAAACACAAAACCCCCAAAAACCTAACAATAGTGTCTGTCAACATCATCCTGGGAGGGATAATACACTGCACTACAATAGAAATAAAAATCCCTATCATCTATATCTCAATGGGTTCCATCTTTTCTTTTGTTCTTTTTTCTAATGCGTTTTTATAATCCCTGAGAAAAGTAGTTCAGGCCCTAGAGTTTTATATATATTAGCGTCTGTAGCATGTATAAGGGACATGTTATCATACCTGTGTCTTTTTATAGGTGATTGATGCCCGGTGAGAGGGTGAAAGGGACCTATACCCCCGTCAGCTGCAGGAAAGGAACAAAGAGACAGGTAATTTTTATTTATATTAATTACTGATAACAATCAGGCTAGATATAACATCTAGACCTGCAGAGATGTCATAGTCTCTACTTTATACATGAAGATATATGTGTTTTTAATAAGTATATCGTCTATAGACAGTTTCTTATATAACACAACCATGTCTCAGGTACAGAGATTAGGAACATTTATGATTTCTAATATCTGTTTTTTATTTGTAGTAATCCCTTTTTCAATAGACTGACCGCAGATTTAAGACATAACTGTACTGTAAAGAAAAATCTATAAGTTAATGTAATAAATCACATACTATAACTGATTATTGCCATTTAAAACTATGAAAAATACATTATGTTGATTATAAAACAGAAATACAGAATGGAGACAACCGTCTGTGGCTCAAGCTCGACTGCCCATTTCTTTGAGTGGCCCCTCAATGTTGTGGAAACGGGTGGAGGACATTGTCTCCATTAGAATGGGTCCCCCTACGATGCTTCGGCTGTTGATCTGAAGTGCATTCTGTGCTTTGGAACCTCGGGGGCAAACTGTATTTCTGTTATAAATTTTTAGTTTAGCAATTCCCACCGCAACATGGTTAACCTCTATCCTAAATTTCTGCACAAAATTGATAAAAGACATTCCAAGAAATATTTTGCCAAATGAAAATATATAAAATATTGATGAAATTGATGAATAATAATAACAACAAAAATAACAGTTTTTGATTAAAAAACAAATAAACAATAATAATTTATAAAATATTTTGCTCCTGCCCCCTTCCCCTTAAATAAAAAAAACATATATTACCCTTAAAATTTATGAATAAAGAAACAAAAAATAACACATACCCCAAACACTGCAAACACAAAACCCCCAAAAACCTAACAATAGTGTCTGTCAACATCATCCTGGGAGGGATAATACACTGCACTACAATAGAAATAAAAATCCCTATCATCTATATCTCAATGGGTTCCATCTTTTCTTTTGTTCTTTTTTCTAATGCGGTTTTATAATCCCTGAGACAAGTAGTTCTGGCCCTAGAGTGTTATATATATTAGCGTCTGTAGCATGTATAAGGGACATGTTATCATACCTGTGTCTTTTTATAGGTGATTAATGCCCGGTGAGAGGGTGAAAGGGACCTATACCCCCGTCAGCTGCAGGAAAGGAACAAAGAGACAGGTAATTAATATTTATATTAATTACTGATAACAATCAGGCTAGATATAACATCTAGACCTGCAGAGATGTCATAGTCTCTACCTTATACATGAAGATATATGTGTTTTTAATAAGTATATCGTCTATAGACAGCTTCTTATAAAACACAACTGTGTCTCAGGTACAGAGATTGGGAACATTTATGATTTCTAATATCTGTTTTTTATTTGTAGTAATCCCTTTTTCAATAGACAGACCGCAGATTTAAGACATAACTGTACTGTAAAGAAAAATCTATAAGTTAATGTAATAAATCACATACTATAACTGATTATTGCCATTTAAAACTATGAAAAATACATTATGTTGATTATAAAACAGAAATACAGAATGGAGACAACCGTCTGTGGCTCAAGCTCGACTGCCCCTTTCTTTGAGTGGCCCCTCAATGTTGTGGAAACGGGTGGAGGACATTGTCTCCATTAGAATGGGTCCCCCTACGATGCTTTGGCTGTTGGTCTGAAGTGCATTCTGTGCTTTGGAACCTCGGGGGCAAACTGTATTTCTGTTATTAATTTTTAGTTTAGCAATTCCCACTGCAACATGGTTAACCTCTAACCTAAATTTCTGCACAAAATTGATAAAAGACATTCCAAGAAATATTTTGCCAAATAAAATATATAAAATATTGATGAAATTGATGAATAATAACAACAAAAATAACAGTTTTTGATTAAAAAACAAAAAAACAAAAATAATTTATAAAATATTTTGCTCCTGCCCCCTCTCCCAAAAATAAAAAAAAACATATATTACCCTTAAAATTTATGAATAAAGAAACAAAAAATAACACATACCCCAAACATTACAAACACAAAACCCCCAAAAGCCTAACAATAGTCTCTGTCAACATCCTCCTGGGAGGGATAATACACTGCACTGCAATAGAAATAAAAATCCCTATCATCTATATCTCAATGGGTTCCATCTTTTCTTTTGTTCTTTTTTCTAATGCGGTTTTATAATCCCTGAGACAAGTAGTTCTGGCCCTAGAGTGTTATATATATTAGCGTCTGTAGCATGTATAAGGGACATGTTATCATACCTGTGTCTTTTTATAGGTGATTGATGCCCGGTGAGAGGGTGAAAGGGACCTATACCCCCGTCAGCTGCAGGAAAGGAACAAAGAGACAGGTAATTAATATTTATATTAATTACTGATAACAAACAGGCTAGATACAACATCTAAACCTGGAAAGATGTCATAGTCTCTACTTTATACATGAAGATATATGTGTTTTTAATAAGTATATCGTCTATAGACAGTTTCTTATATAACACAACCATGTCTCAGGTACAGAGATTAGGAACATTTATGATTTCTAATATCTGTTTTTTATTTGTAGTAATCCCTTTTTCAATAGACTGACAGCAGATTTAAGACATAACTGTACTGTAAAGAAAAATCTATAAGTTAATGTAATAAATCACATACTATAACTGATTATTGCCATTTAAAACTATGAAAAATACATTATGTTGATTATAAAACAGAAATACAGAATGGAGACAATCGTCTGTGGCTCAAGCTCGACTGCCCATTTCTTTGAGTGGCCCCTCAATGTTCTGGAAACGGGTGGAGTACATTGTCTCCATTAGAATGGGTCCCCCTACGATGCTTCGGCTGTTGATCTGAAGTGCATTCTGTGCTTTGGAATCTCGGGGGCAAACTGTATTTCTGTTATTAATTTTTAGTTTAGCAATTCCCACCGCAACATGGTTAACCTCTATCCTAAATTTCTGCACAAAATTGATAAAAGACATTCCAAGAAATATTTTGACAAATAAAAATATATAAAATATTAATGAAGTTGATGAATAATAATAACAACAAAAATAACAGTTTTTGATTAAAAAACAAATAAACAATAATAATTTATAAAATATTTTGCTCCTGCCCCCTTTTCCAAAAATAAAAAACATATATTACCCTTAAAATTTATGAATAAAGAAACAAAAAATAATACATACTCCAAACATTGCAAACACAAAACCCCCAAAAACCTAACAATAGTGTCTGTCAACATCATCCTGGGAGGGATAATACACTGCACTACAATAGAAATAAAAATCCCTATCATCTATATCTCAATGGGTTCCATCTTTTCTTTTGTTCTTTTTTCTAATGCGTTTTTATAATCCCTGAGAAAAGTAGTTCTGGCCCTAGAGTTTTATATATATTAGCGTCTGTAGCATGTATAAGGGACATGTTATCATACCTGTGTCTTTTTATATGTGATTGATGCCCGGTGAGAGGGTGAAAGGGACCTATACCCCCGTCAGCTGCAGGAAAGGAACAAAGAGACAGGTAATTAATATTTATATTAATTACTGATAACAATCAGGCTAGATACAACATCTAAACCTGCAAAGATGTCATAGTCTTTACCTTATACATGAAGATATATGTGTTTTTAATAAGTATATCGTCTATAGACAGCTTCTTATATAATACAACCATGTCTCAGGTACAGAGATTAGGAACATTTATGATTTCTAATATCTGTTTTTTTATTTGTAGTAATCCCTTTTTCAATAGACTGACTGCAGGTTTAAGACATAACTGTACTGTAAAGAAAAATCTATAAGTTAATGTAATAAATCACATACTATAACTGATTATTGCCATTTAAAACTATGAAAAATACATTATGTTGATTATAAAACAGAAATACAGAATGGAGACAACCGTCTGTGGCTCAAGCTCGACTGCCCATTTCTTTGAGTGGCCCCTCAATGTTCTGGAAACGGGTGGAGGACATTGTCTCCATTAGAATGGGTCCCCCTATGATGCTTCGGCTGTTGATCTGAAGTGCATTCTGTGCTTTGGAATCTCGGGGTCAAACTGTATTTCTGTTATTAATTTTTAGTTTAGCAATTCCCACCGCAACATGGTTAACCTCTATCCTAAATTTCTGCACAAAATTGATAAAAGACATTCCAAGAAATATTTTGCCAAATGAAAATATATAAAATATTGATGAAATTGATGAATAATAATAACAACAAAAATAACAGTTTTTGATTAAAAAACAAAAAAACAAAAATAATTTATAAAATATTTTGCTCCTGCCCCCTTTTCCAAAAATAAAAAACATATATTACCCTTAAAATTTATGAATAAAGAAACAAAAAATAATACATACTCCAAACATTGCAAACACAAAACCCCCAAAAACCTAACAATAGTGTCTGTCAACATCATCCTGGGAGGGATAATACACTGCACTACAATAGAAATAAAAATCCCTATCATCTATATCTCAATGGGTTCCATCTTTTCTTTTGTTCTTTTTTCTAATGCGGTTTTTATAATCCCTGAGAAAAGTAGTTCTGGCCCTAGAGTTTTATATATATTAGCGTCTGTAGCATGTATAAGGGACATGTTATCATACCTGTGTCTTTTTATAGGTGATTGATGCCCGGTGAGAGGGTGAAAGGGACCTATACCCCCGTCAGCTGCAGGAAAGGAACAAAGAGACAGGTAATTAATATTTATATTAATTACTGATAACAATCAGGCTAGATACAACATCTAAACCTGCAAAGATGTCATAGTCTTTACCTTATACATGAAGATATATGTGTTTTTAATAAGTATATCGTCTATAGACAGCTTCTTATATAATACAACCATGTCTCAGGTACAGAGATTAGGAACATTTATGATTTCTAATATCTGTTTTTTTATTTGTAGTAATCCCTTTTTCAATAGACTGACTGCAGGTTTAAGACATAACTGTACTGTAAAGAAAAATCTATAAGTTAATGTAATAAATCACATACTATAACTGATTATTGCCATTTAAAACTATGAAAAATACATTATGTTGATTATAAAACAGAAATACAGAATGGAGACAACCGTCTGTGGCTCAAGCTCGACTGCCCATTTCTTTGAGTGGCCCCTCAATGTTCTGGAAACGGGTGGAGGACATTGTCTCCATTAGAATGGGTCCCCCTATGATGCTTCGGCTGTTGATCTGAAGTGCATTCTGTGCTTTGGAATCTCGGGGGCAAACTGTATTTCTGTTATTAATTTTTAGTTTAGCAATTCCCACCGCAACATGGTTAACCTCTATCCTAAATTTCTGCACAAAATTGATAAAAGACATTCCAAGAAATATTTTGCCAAATGAAAATATATAAAATATTGATGAAATTGATGAATAATAATAACAACAAAAATAACAGTTTTTGATTAAAAAACAAAAAAACAAAAATAATTTATAAAATATTTTGCTCCTGCCCCCTTTTCCAAAAATAAAAAACATATATTACCCTTAAAATTTATGAATAAAGAAACAAAAAATAATACATACTCCAAACATTGCAAACACAAAACCCCCAAAAACCTAACAATAGTGTCTGTCAACATCATCCTGGGAGGGATAATACACTGCACTACAATAGAAATAAAAATCCCTATCATCTATATCTCAATGGGTTCCATCTTTTCTTTTGTTCTTTTTTCTAATGCGTTTTTATAATCCCTGAGAAAAGTAGTTCTGGCCCTAGAGTTTTATATATATTAGCGTCTGTAGCATGTATAAGGGACATGTTATCATACCTGTGTCTTTTTATAGGTGATTGATGCCCGGTGAGAGGGTGAAAGGGACCTATACCCCCGTCAGCTGCAGGAAAGGAACAAAGAGACAGGTAATTAATATTTATATTAATTACTGATAACAATCAGGCTAGATACAACATCTAAACCTGCAAAGATGTCATAGTCTTTACCTTATACATGAAGATATATGTGTTTTTAATAAGTATATCGTCTATAGACAGCTTCTTATATAATACAACCATGTCTCAGGTACAGAGATTAGGAACATTTATGATTTCTAATATCTGTTTTTTTATTTGTAGTAATCCCTTTTTCAATAGACTGACTGCAGGTTTAAGACATAACTGTACTGTAAAGAAAAATCTATAAGTTAATGTAATAAATCACATACTATAACTGATTATTGCCATTTAAAACTATGAAAAATACATTATGTTGATTATAAAACAGAAATACAGAATGGAGACAACCGTCTGTGGCTCAAGCTCGACTGCCCATTTCTTTGAGTGGCCCCTCAATGTTCTGGAAACGGGTGGAGGACATTGTCTCCATTAGAATGGGTCCCCCTATGATGCTTCGGCTGTTGATCTGAAGTGCATTCTGTGCTTTGGAATCTCGGGGGCAAACTGTATTTCTGTTATTAATTTTTAGTTTAGCAATTCCCACCGCAACATGGTTAACCTCTATCCTAAATTTCTGCACAAAATTGATAAAAGACATTCCAAGTAATATTTTGCCAAATGAAAATATATAAAATATTGATGAAATTGATGAATAATAATAACAACAAAAATAACAGTTTTTGATTAAAAAACAAATAAACAATAATAATTTATAAAATATTTTGCTCCTGCCCCCTTCCCCTTAAATAAAAAAAACATATATTACCCTTAAAATCTATGAATAAAGAAACAAAAAATAACACATACCCCAAACATTGCAAACACAAAACCCCCAAAAACCTAACAATAGTGTCTGTCAACATCATCCTGGGAGGGATAATACACTGCACTACAATAGAAATAAAAATCCCCATCATCTATATCTCAATGGGTTCCATCTTTTCTTTTGTTCTTTTTTCTAATGCGGTTTTATAATCCCTGAGACAAGTAGTTCTGGCCCTAGAGTGTTATATATATTAGCGTCTGTAGCATGTATAAGGGACATGTTATCATACCTGTGTCTTTTTATAGGTGATTAATGCCCGGTGAGAGGGTGAAAGGGACCTATACCCCCGTCAGCTGCAGGAAAGGAACAAAAAGACAGGTAATTAATATTTATATTAATTACTGATAACAATCAGGCTAGATATAACATCTAGACCTGCAGAGATGTCATAGTCTCTACCTTATACATGAAGATATATGTGTTTTTAATAAGTATATCGTCTATAGACAGCTTCTTATATAACACAACTGTGTCTCAGGTACAGAGATTGGGAACATTTATGATTTCTAATATCTGTTTTTTATTTGTAGTAATCCCTTTTTCAATAGACAGACCGCAGATTTAAGACATAACTGTACTGTAAAGAAAAATCTATAAGTTAATGTAATAAATCACATACTATAACTGATTATTGCCATTTAAAACTATGAAAAATACATTATGTTGATTATAAAACAGAAATACAGAATGGAGACAACCGTCTGTGGCTCAAGCTCGACTGCCCCTTTCTTTGAGTGGCCCCTCAATGTTGTGGAAACGGGTGGAGGACATTGTCTCCATTAGAATGGGTCCCCCTACGATGCTTTGGCTGTTGGTCTGAAGTGCATTCTGTGCTTTGGAACCTCGGGGGCAAACTGTATTTCTGTTATTAATTTTTAGTTTAGCAATTCCCACTGCAACATGGTTAACCTCTAACCTAAATTTCTGCACAAAATTGATAAAAGACATTCCAAGAAATATTTTGCCAAATAAAATATATAAAATATTGATGAAATTGATGAATAATAACAACAAAAATAACAGTTTTTGATTAAAAAACAAAAAAACAAAAATAATTTATAAAATATTTTGCTCCTGCCCCCTCTCCCAAAAATAAAAAAAAACATATATTACCCTTAAAATTTATGAATAAAGAAACAAAAAATAACACATACCCCAAACATTACAAACACAAAACCCCCAAAAGCCTAACAATAGTCTCTGTCAACATCATCCTGGGAGGGATAATACACTGCACTGCAATAGAAATAAAAATCCCTATCATCTATATCTCAATGGGTTCCATCTTTTCTTTTGTTCTTTTTTCTAATGCGGTTTTATAATCCCTGAGACAAGTAGTTCTGGCCCTAGAGTGTTATATATATTAGCGTCTGTAGCATGTATAAGGGACATGTTATCATACCTGTGTCTTTTTATAGGTGATTGATGCCCGGTGAGAGGGTGAAAGGGACCTATACCCCCGTCAGCTGCAGGAAAGGAACAAAGAGACAGGTAATTAATATTTATATTAATTACTGATAACAATCAGGCTAGATACAACATCTAAACCTGCAAAGATGTCATAGTCTTTACCTTATACATGAAGATATATGTGTTTTTAATAAGTATATCGTCTATAGACAGCTTCTTATATAATACAACCATGTCTCAGGTACAGAGATTAGGAACATTTATGATTTCTAATATCTGTTTTTTTATTTGTAGTAATCCCTTTTTCAATAGACTGACTGCAGGTTTAAGACATAACTGTACTGTAAAGAAAAATCTATAAGTTAATGTAATAAATCACATACTATAACTGATTATTGCCATTTAAAACTATGAAAAATACATTATGTTGATTATAAAACAGAAATACAGAATGGAGACAACCGTCTGTGGCTCAAGCTCGACTGCCCATTTCTTTGAGTGGCCCCTCAATGTTCTGGAAACGGGTGGAGGACATTGTCTCCATTAGAATGGGTCCCCCTATGATGCTTCGGCTGTTGATCTGAAGTGCATTCTGTGCTTTGGAATCTCGGGGGCAAACTGTATTTCTGTTATTAATTTTTAGTTTAGCAATTCCCACCGCAACATGGTTAACCTCTATCCTAAATTTCTGCACAAAATTGATAAAAGACATTCCAAGTAATATTTTGCCAAATGAAAATATATAAAATATTGATGAAATTGATGAATAATAATAACAACAAAAATAACAGTTTTTGATTAAAAAACAAATAAACAATAATAATTTATAAAATATTTTGCTCCTGCCCCCTTCCCCTTAAATAAAAAAAACATATATTACCCTTAAAATCTATGAATAAAGAAACAAAAAATAACACATACCCCAAACATTGCAAACACAAAACCCCCAAAAACCTAACAATAGTGTCTGTCAACATCATCCTGGGAGGGATAATACACTGCACTACAATAGAAATAAAAATCCCCATCATCTATATCTCAATGGGTTCCATCTTTTCTTTTGTTCTTTTTTCTAATGCGGTTTTATAATCCCTGAGACAAGTAGTTCTGGCCCTAGAGTGTTATATATATTAGCGTCTGTAGCATGTATAAGGGACATGTTATCATACCTGTGTCTTTTTATAGGTGATTAATGCCCGGTGAGAGGGTGAAAGGGACCTATACCCCCGTCAGCTGCAGGAAAGGAACAAAAAGACAGGTAATTAATATTTATATTAATTACTGATAACAATCAGGCTAGATATAACATCTAGACCTGCAGAGATGTCATAGTCTCTACCTTATACATGAAGATATATGTGTTTTTAATAAGTATATCGTCTATAGACAGCTTCTTATATAACACAACTGTGTCTCAGGTACAGAGATTGGGAACATTTATGATTTCTAATATCTGTTTTTTATTTGTAGTAATCCCTTTTTCAATAGACAGACCGCAGATTTAAGACATAACTGTACTGTAAAGAAAAATCTATAAGTTAATGTAATAAATCACATACTATAACTGATTATTGCCATTTAAAACTATGAAAAATACATTATGTTGATTATAAAACAGAAATACAGAATGGAGACAACCGTCTGTGGCTCAAGCTCGACTGCCCCTTTCTTTGAGTGGCCCCTCAATGTTGTGGAAACGGGTGGAGGACATTGTCTCCATTAGAATGGGTCCCCCTACGATGCTTTGGCTGTTGGTCTGAAGTGCATTCTGTGCTTTGGAACCTCGGGGGCAAACTGTATTTCTGTTATTAATTTTTAGTTTAGCAATTCCCACTGCAACATGGTTAACCTCTAACCTAAATTTCTGCACAAAATTGATAAAAGACATTCCAAGAAATATTTTGCCAAATAAAATATATAAAATATTGATGAAATTGATGAATAATAACAACAAAAATAACAGTTTTTGATTAAAAAACAAAAAAACAAAAATAATTTATAAAATATTTTGCTCCTGCCCCCTCTCCCAAAAATAAAAAAAAACATATATTACCCTTAAAATTTATGAATAAAGAAACAAAAAATAACACATACCCCAAACATTACAAACACAAAACCCCCAAAAGCCTAACAATAGTCTCTGTCAACATCATCCTGGGAGGGATAATACACTGCACTGCAATAGAAATAAAAATCCCTATCATCTATATCTCAATGGGTTCCATCTTTTCTTTTGTTCTTTTTTCTAATGCGGTTTTATAATCCCTGAGACAAGTAGTTCTGGCCCTAGAGTGTTATATATATTAGCGTCTGTAGCATGTATAAGGGACATGTTATCATACCTGTGTCTTTTTATAGGTGATTAATGCCCGGTGAGAGGGTGAAAGGGACCTATACCCCCGTCAGCTGCAGGAAAGGAACAAAGAGACAGGTAATTAATATTTATATTAATTACTGATAACAATCAGGCTAGATATGACATCTAGACCTGCAGAGATTTCATAGTCTCTACCTTATACATGAAGATATATGTGTTTTTAATAAGTATATCGTCTATAGATAGCTTCTTATATAACACAACTGTGTCTCAGGTACAGAGATTGGGAACATTTATGATTTCTAATATCTGTTTTTTATTTGTAGTAATCCCTTTTTCAATAGACAGACCGCAGATTTTAGACATAACTGTACTGTAAAGAAAAATCTATAAGTTAATGTAATAAATCACATACTATAACTGATTATTGCCATTTAAAACTATGAAAAATACATTATGTTGATTATAAAACAGAAATACAGAATGGAGACAACCGTCTGTGGCTCAATCTCGACTGCCCCTTTCTTTGAGTGGCCCCTCAATGTTGTGGAAACGGGTGGAGGACATTGTCTCCATTAGAATGGGTCCCCCTGCGATGCTTCGGCTGTTGATCTGAAGTGCATTCTGTGCTTTGGAACCTCGGGGGCAAACTGTATTTCTGTTATAAATTTTTAGTTTAGCAATTCCCACCGCAACATGGTTAACCTCTATCCTAAATTTCTGCACAAAATTGATAAAAGACATTCCAAGAAATATTTTGCCAAATAAAAATATATAAAATATTGATGAAATTGATGAATAATAATAACAACAAAAATAACAGTTTTTGATTAAAAAACAAAAAAACAAAAATAATTTATAAAATATTTTGCTCCTGCCCCCTTCCCCCAAAAATAAAAAAAAAACATATATTACCCTTAAAATTTATGAATAAAGAAACAAAAAATAACACATACGCCAAACATAACAAACACAAAATCCCCAAAAACCTAACAATAGTCTCTGTCAACATCATCCTGGGAGGGATAATACACTGCACTGCAATAGAAATAAAAATCCCTATCATCTATATCTCAATGGGTTCCATCTTTTCTTTTGTTCTTTTTTCTAATGCGGTTTTATAATCCCTGAGAAAAGTAGTTCTGGCCCTAGAGTTTTATATATATTAGCGTCTGTAGCATGTATAAGGGACATGTTATCATACCTGTGTCTTTTTATAGGTAATTGATGCCCGGTGAGAGGGTGAAAGGGACCTATACCCCCGTCAGCTGCAGGAAAGGAACAAAGAGACAGGTAATTAATATTTATATTAATTACTGATAACAATCAGGCTAGATACAACATCTAAACCTGCAAAGATGTCATATTCTTTACCTTATACATGAAGATATATGTGTTTTTAATAAGTATATCGTCTATAGACAGCTTCTTATATAACACAACCATGTCTCAGGTACAGAGATTAGGAGCATTTATGATTTCTAATATCTGTTTTTTTATTTGTAGTAATCCCTTTTTCAATAGACTGACCGCAGATTTAAGACATAACTGTACTGTAAAGAAAAATCTATAAGTTAATGTAATAAATCACATACTATAACTGATTATTGCCATTTAAAACTATGAAAAATACATTATGTTGATTATAAAACAGAAATACAGAATGGAGACAACCGTCTGTGGCTCAAGCTCGACTGCCCCTTTCTTTGAGTGGCCCCTCAATGTTGTGGAAACGGGTGGAGGACATTGTCTCCATTAGAATGGGTCCCCCTACGATGCTTCGGCTGTTGATCTGAAGTGCATTCTGTGCTTTGGAACCTAGGGGGCAAACTGTATTTCTGTTATTAATTTTTAGTTTAGCAATTCCCACTGCAACATGGTTAACCTCTATCCTAAATTTCTGCACAAAATTGATAAAAGACATTCCAAGAAATATTTTGACAAATAAAATATATAAAATATTGATGAAATTGATGAATAATAATAACAACAAAAATAACAGTTTTTGATTAAAAAACAAAAAAACAAAAATAATTTATAAAATATTTTGCTCCTGCCCCCTTCCCCAAAAATAAAAAAACATATATTACCCTTAAAATTTATGAATAAAGAAACAAAAAATAACACATACCCCAAACATTACAAACACAAAGCCCCCAAAAACCTAACAATAGTGTCTGTCAACATCATCCTGGGAGGGATAATACACTGCACTATAATAGAAATAAAAATCCCTATCATCTATATCTCAATGGGTTCCATCTTTTCTTTTGTTCTTTTTTCTAATGCGGTTTTATAATCCCTGAGACAAGTAGTTCTGGCCCTAGAGTGTTATATATATTAGCGTCTGTAGCATGTATAAGGGACATGTTATCATACCTGTGTCTTTTTATAGGTGATTGATGCCCGGTGAGAGGGTGAAAGGGACCTATACCCCCGTCAGCTGCAGGAAAGGAACAAAGAGACAGGTAATTAATATTTATATTAATTACTGATAACAATCAGGCTAGATATAACATCTAGACCTGCAGAGATGTCATAGTCTCTACCTTATACATGAAGATATATGTGTTTTTAATCCCTTAAGGACCCAGCTATTTTGCATCTTAGGACCCGGCCATTTTTTGCACATCTGACCACTGTCACTTTAAACATTAATAACTCTGGAATGCTTTTAGTTATCATTCTGATTCCGAGATTGTTTTTTCGTGACATATTCTACTTTAACTTAGTGGTAAAATTTTTTGGTAACTTGCATCCTTTCTTGGTGAAAAATCCCAAAATTTGATGAAAAATTAGAAAATTTTGCATTTTTCTAACTTTAAAGCTCTCTGCTTGTAATGAAAATGGATATTCCAAATATTATTTTATTTTATTCAAATATACAATATGTCCACTTTATATTTGCATCATAAAATTGACAAGATTTTACTTTTGGAAGACACCAGAGGGCTTCAAAGTTCAGCAGCAATTTTCCAATTTTTCACAAAATTTCCAAAATCACAATTTTTCAGGGACCAGTTCAGGTTTGAAGTGGATTTGAAGGGTCTTCATTTTAGAAATACCCCACAAATGACCCATTATAAAAACTGCACCCCCCAAAATATTCAAAATTACATTCAGTCAGCATTTTAACCCTTTAGGTGTTTCACAGGAATAGCAGCAAAGTGAAGGAGAAAATTCCCAATTTCCATTTTTTACACTCGCATGTTCTTGTAGACCCAATTTTAGAATTTTTACAAGGGGTAAAAGGAGAAAATGTTTACTTCTTTTTGTAGCCCAATTTCTCTCGACTAAGCACATACCTCATATGTCTATGTAAAGTGTTCGGCGGGCGCAGTAGAGGGCTCAGAAGGGAAGGAGTGACAAGGGGATTTTGGAGCGTATGTTTTTCTGAAATGGCTTTTGGGGGTCATGTTGCATTTAGGAAGCCCCTATGGTGCCAGGACAGCAAAAAATACCCACATGGCATACCATTTTGGAAACTAGACCCCTTGAGGAACGTAACAAGGAATAAAGTGAGCCTTAATACCCCACAGGGGTTTCACGACTTTTGCATACGTAAAAAAAAAAAAAAATTCACTAAAATGTGTGTTTCCCCCCCAAATTTCACATTTTTGCAAGGATTAATAGCAGAAAATACCCCCCAAAATTTGTAACCCCATCTCTTCCAAGTATGGAGGTACCCCATAAGTTGACCTGAAGCGCACCACGGGCGAACTACAATGCTCAGAAGAGAAGGAGTCATATTTGGCTTTTTGAGAGCAAATTTTGCTCGGGGAGGCTTGTCGCATTTAGGAAGCCCCAATGGTGCCAGAACAGCAAAATAACCCCCACATTTTGGAAACTCGACCCCTTGAGGAACGTAACAAGGGGTACAGTGAGCATTTACCCCCCACTGGTGTCTGTCAGATCTTTGGAACAGTGGGCTGTACAAAATTTTTAATTTGCGCAGCCCACTGTTCCAAAGATCTGTCAGACACCAGTGGGGTGTAAATTCTCAGTGCACCCCTCATTACCTTCCGTGAGGGGTGTAGTTTCCGAAATGGGGTCACATGTGTTTTTTTTTTTTTGAGTTTGTCAAAACGCTGTAACAATCAGCCACCCCTGTGCAAATCACCTCAAATGTACATGGTGCACTCTCCCTTCTGAGCCTTGTTGTGCGCCCCCAGAGCACTTTGCGCCCACATATGTGGTATCTCCGTAGTCAGGAGAAGTTGCATTACAAATTTTGGGGGGCTTTTTTCCCTTTTACCTCTTGTCAAAATGAAAAGTATACGGCAACACCAGCATGTTAGTGTAAAAAATTTATTTTTTTACACTAACATGCTGGTGTAGACCCCAATTTCACCTTTTCATAAGGGGTGAAAGGAGAAAAAGCCCCCCCAAATTTGTAAGGCAATTTCTCCCGAGTACGGCGATACCCCATATGTGACCCTAAACTGTTGCCTTGAAATACAACAGGGCTCCGAAGTGAGAGCGCAATGCGCATTTGAGGCCTGAATTAGGGATTTGCATTGGGGTGGACATAGGGGTATTCTACGCCAGTGATTCCCAAACAGGGTGCCTCCAGCTGTTGCAAAACTCCCAGCATGCTTGGACAGTCAACGGCTGTCCGGCAATACTGGGAGTTGTTGTTTTGCAACAGCTGGAGGCTCCATTTTGGAAACAGTGGCGTACCAGACGTTTTTCATTTTTAGTGGGGAGGGGGGCTGTGTAGGGGTATGTGTATATGTAGTGTTTTTTTACTTTTTATTTTATTTTGTGGTAGTGTAGTGTAGTGTTTTTAGGGTACAGTCACACGGGCAGGGGGCGTTACAGCGATTTTTCCGCTGCGAGTTTGAGCTGCCGCGCAAAATTTGCTGCATCGCAAACTTGCAGCCTTATACTCACTGTAAGCCCCCTGCCCATGTGAATGTACCCTGTACATTCACAAGGGGGGGACCTCCAGCTGTTGCAAAACTACAACTCCCAGCATGCACAGTCTATCAGTGCATGCTGGTAGATATAGTTTTGCAACTGCTGGAGGCACACGGGTAGGGAAACACTGAGTTAGGAAACAGACAATGTTTCCCAACCAGTGTGCCTCCTGTTGTTGCAAAACAATAACTCCCAAACATTCTCAGGCATGCTGGGAGTAGTAGTTCGGCAACATCTTTAGAGCCAGATGTTGCCGAACTACAACTCCCAGCATGCTTGGAGTTGTAGTTTGCAACATCTGGAGGACTACAGTTTGCAGACCACTAATACAGTGGTTCCCAATCTGTGCCCTTCCAGATGTTGCAAAACTACAACTCCCAGTATGCCAAAACTGTCCAGGCATGCTGGGAGTTGTAGTTCTGCAACATCTGAAGGGCTAGATGTTACAGAACTACAACTCCCAGCATGCCTGGACAGTAAGGGCATGCTGAGGATGTGTAGTTTTGCAACATCTGGAAGGGCACAGTGGTCTCCAAACTGTGGACCTCCAGATGTTGCAAAACTGCAACTCCCAGCATGCCCAGATGCCAAGGGCTGCCTGGGCATGCTGTGAGTTGTAGTATATAGGGTCCCAATACAGCAATGCATGTCGCTTTACGGCGACGTGAATTGCTGTAAAGGGCCCGACCGCGGCTGAAGATCAACTCACCTGTCGCTGCTGCCGCCATCTTCCTCGCCGGGATCCGGGTCTTCAGGGACGAGGTAAGTACCGGGGCCAGTCCCCAGCACTCCCCCGTCCCCCGCCGCGTCCTCCGGTCTTCCTCCCGTCCTCTCCGGACTTCAAGGGGCCGGGCTGGACGGGAGGAAGTAACCGCCCCCCCTCCTGTGATTGGTCGGTTAACTAACCGACAGATCGCAGGGAATAGGAGGAGGAGGCAGGCTTGCCACCTCGCTCCTATACTTTAGCATGGTCCTGGCTGTCTGTGACAGCCGGGATCATGCGAAATTACCGGGCGGTCGGGTCCCAGAGACCCGATCAGCCCGGTATCGCCGCAGATCGCAAGGGCGATTTCCCTTGCGATTTGCGGCGATCGCCGACATGGGGGGCATACATGGCCCCCCTCGGCGTTTGCCCTGGATCCCTGCTGAAGGATTTCAGCAGGGATCCGCTTCCGATCTCCGCCGGGTGAGACCAGGAAAAGACCATGACGTATGCATACGTCATGGGTCCTTAAGACCCAGGGTGTGATGACGTATGCATACGTCATGGGTCCTGAAGAGGTTAATAAGTATATCTTCTATAGACAGCTTCTTATATAACACAACTGTGTCTCAGGTACAGAGATTGGAAACATTTATGATTTCTAATATCTGTTTTTTATTTGTAGTAATCCCTTTTTCAATAGACTGACCGCAGATTTAAGACATAACTATACTGTAAAGAAAAATCTATAAGTTAATGTAATAAATCACATACTATAACTGATTATTGCCATTTAAAACTATGAAAAATACATTATGTTGATTATAAAACAGAAATACAGAATGGAGACAACCGTCTGTGGCTCAAGCTCGACTGCCCCATTCTTTGAGTGGCCCCTCAATGTTGTGGAAACGGGTGGAGGACATTGTCTCCATTAGAATGGGTCCCCCTACGATGCTTCGGCTGTTGATCTGAAGTGCATTCTGTGCTTTGGAACCTCGGGGGCAAACTGTATTTCTGTTATTAATTTTTAGTTTAGCAATTCCCACTGCAACATGGTTAACCTCTATCCTAAATTTCTGCACAAAATTGATAAAAGACATTCCAAGAAATATTTTGCCAAATAAAAATATATAAAATATTGATGAAATTGATGAATAATAATAACAACAAAAATAACAGTTTTTGATTAAAAAACTAAAAAAATAAATAATTTATAAAATATTTTGCTCCTGCCCCTTTCCCCCAAAAATAAAAAAACATATATTACCCTTAAAATTTATGAAAAAAGAAACAAAAAATAACACATACCCCAAACATTGCAAACACAAAACCCCCAAAAACCTAACAATAGTGTCTGTCAACATCATCCTGGGAGGGATAATACACTGCACTACAATAGAAATAAAAATCCCTATCATCTATATCTCAATGGGTTCCATCTTTTCTTTTGTTCTTTTTTCTAATGCGGTTTTATAATCCCTGAGACAAGTAGTTCTGGCCCTAGAGTGTTATATATATTAGCGTCTGTAGCATGTATAAGGGACATGTTATCATACCTGTGTCTTTTTATAGGTGATTGATGCCCGGTGAGAAGGTGAAAGTGACCTATACCCCTGTCAGCTGCAGGAAAGGAACCAAGAGACAGGTAATTAATATTTATATTAATTACTGATAACATTCAGGCTAGATATAACATCTAGACCTGCAGAGATTTCATAGTCTCTACCTTATACATGAAGATATATGTGTTTTTAATAAGTATATCGTCTATAGACAGCTTCTTATATAACACAACTGTGTCTCAGGTACAGAGATTAGGAACATTTCTGATTTCTAATATCTGTCTTATATTTGTAGTAATCCCTTTTTCAATAGACTGACCACAGATTTAAGACATAACTGTACTGTAAAGAAAAATCTATAAGTTAATGTAATAAATCACATACTATAACTGATTATTGCCATTTAAAACTATGAAAAATACATTATGTTGATTATAAAACAGAAATACAGAATGGAGACAACCGTCTGTGGCTCACGCTCGACTGCCCCTTTCTTTGAGTGGCCCCTCAATGTTGTGGAAACGGGTGGAGGACATTGTCTCCATTAGAATGGGTCCCCCTTCGATGCTTCGGCTGTTGATTTGAAGTGCATTCTGTGCTTTGGAACCTCGGGGGGGCAAACTGTATTTCTGTTATTAATTTTTATTTTAGCCATTCCCACTGCAACATGGTTAACCTCTATCCTAAATTTCTGCACAAAATTGATAAAAGACATTCCAAGAAATATTTTGCCAAATAAAAATATATAAAATATTGATGAAATTGATGAATAATAATAACAACAAAAATAACAGTTTTTGATTAAAAAACAAAAAAACAAAAATAATTTATAAAATATTTTGCTCCTGCCCCCTTCCCCCAAAAATAAAAAAACATATATTACCCTTAAAATTTATGAATAAAGAAAAAAAATAACACATACCCCAAACATTACAAACACAAAACCCCCAAAAACCTAACAATAGTCTCTGTCAACATCATCCTGGGAGGGATAATACACTGCACTACAATAGAAATAAAAATCCCTATCATCTATATCTCAATGGGTTCCATCTTTTCTTTTGTTCTTTTTTCTAATGCGGTTTTATAATCCCTGAGACAAGTAGTTCTGTCCCTAGAGGGTTATATATATTAGCGTCTGTAGCATGTATAAGGGACATGTTATCATACCTGTGTCTTTTTATAGGTGATTGATTGTATTGATTGATTGATTGAGTGTATATTGTTCAGTGTATATAAAGTTGTACAAGTGTATAGGACCTTCCTGGGTCATGTGATACTGTCATGTGATGTACCCAGAGTTCCCTGGGTACAGGACCTACAGGTTTTGCAACCAATGTGCTGTAATCCAGCCTCCTTAGAATATAAGGGGCTGTAGTCTCTAAATTCACTTAATTCCTGGCACTCAAGCAAGCACAATCAGCATATACTACTCAATTCATCTCAGCTAGGCCAAAGCCTAAAGAACCTGCAGCCACTTCAAAACGTGAGTTATCAAGCTATATCTACAAATTCCTAGTGACTACTATTCAACTCAAGCATACAATTAGTAGCACAGTGGCCGGCAGAAATCTCAATACTACAAGTCCCAGCAAGCCTGCAAGGTATCCTGCATCCCGGTTGCCTCTAGGGAAACTGCATCATTGTAAAGACTGTTCCATGAGAAGTTTAAGTAAAAGTTCCAGTTATCTCATAATTCCTGCTGTGGACATTCCATTATTTCCTGCCGTTTTTGGGCTGGTTGTCGGCAGGGCCTTCTACAGAAAACAACCGCACCCTGGTGTCACGACAAATTAGGGGTTAATACCACCTTACCCCACAGGGTTAATACCACCAGACCCTGCAACACCATTGCCTCACCCCGCTTACCACACTTTACTTTTTTGAGACTTTATTGGTTTGGGTCTCGCTTGCTTCTCTCCGCTCGCTGTAGTCGACCATTTTTCATTTTATTTGGGATGTCCTAGGTGTTTGCCAAGTTTTTGTTACAGTGGGTCGTAAAAATTAAAAATTTTAATTCTATTGTAACTCCTGATTTTTTATTTTTACAAGGGGTTAACGCAGAAAAAGCACCATAAAATTTGTTACCCAATTTCTCTTGATTCTGGAAATACCCCATATGTGGATGTAAGTTGGGGGCCATGTTGCCTTTACACAGCCCCCATGGTGTCAGAACAGCGGTAACCCCCCACAAGTCACCCCAGTTTGGAAACTGCACCACAGCAATTAACATTTATACCCCACTTGCATTTGACAGATTTTTGGAAGATTGCTTTCCATCCACATATAGGGTATATCTGTACTTGGAAAAAATAGGGTTACAAATTTTGGGGGACTTTTTTCCTTTTGCCCCTTATGAAAAAGAAAAGTTGGGGGTTGCACTAGCATGTTAGTGTAAAAAAAAAATTTTTTTTTACACTAATATGCTGCAGTTGACCCATACTTTTAATTACCACAAGCAGTAAAAGAAGAAAAAGACCCCCAAAATTTGTAACACAATTTCTCTCAAGTACGGATATACCTCATATGTGGACGTAAAGCGATCTGTGGGCACACAACAGGGCTCAGGAGTGAGAGAGCACCATGTTCATTTGAGGCCTAAATTAATGATTTGCACATGCATCCTTGCAGAGGTTCTAAAATAAACGCAATAGTAAAAACAACCACATTTGACCCCATTTCGGAAACCACACCCCTTAAGAAATGCAACAAGGGGTGCAGTGAGTATTTACACTGCACTGGTGTTCAACAGATTTTAAGAACAGTGAGCTGTGCATATGTAAAATTTTATTTTTCATATTACGGACCACCGTTCCAAAAATCTTTCAGACACCTGTGGGGCGTAAATGCTCACTGCACCCCTTGTAATATTCCTTGAGGGGTGTAGTTTCCAAAATGTGGTCACATATGGTATTCCACCCAAATCTCACACAAAATAAACTAAAATTTATTTATGTAAGAAACACTTTAAAGTAGGTAAATTTCCATGACCAATAATACTGGTATACAAGGAGTAAATATATACCACAACACAAAAACTGGATATTTTCTGATCTGCGGCGTCCTCTTTCCTTTTCTTCTTTGTCTGGATCAGACCACCATGTCGATCTCTTACCATCTGCAGGGCAAACATGTCAGACACTACATTTTTTCAGTGTCCTCCCATCTATAGGCCCACAAACTGTAATAATCCCCTTCAGGTAGGTAGGTAGCCAGGTAAATAGGTAACTAGGTAGGTAGATCAGGAAGCCAGATATGTAGGTAAGTGACTAGCCAGGTAGGTAGGTAGGTAGGGGGCTAGCAAGGTAGTTAGGCAGCCATGTATGAAGGCCATGCATGTAGTTAGGTAGCCAGGTTTGTAGGTAAGTAGTTAGGCATCCAGGTATAAAGTTATTTAGCCCCCCTGTTGGTATAGACAGCTGAGTTAACCTCCCCTTACCTGTAGATAAAGACAGCAGAGTTAACTCCCCTTCCTTGTAGGCATAGGCAGCAGAGTTAACCCCCTTCCCCATAGGTGTGGGCAGCAGATTTAACCCCCCTCCCCTGTAGGTATAGGAACAGAGTAGATCCCTCCCCCTTTCCCCATAGTTATAGGCATCAGTTAACCCCCCCCCCTTTCCCCATAGGTATAGGCAGCTGTTAACCCCCCCCCCCCTTTCTCCATAGGAATAGACAGCAGTTAGTTCCCCCCCCCCCCTCTCCCCATAGGTACAGGCATCAGTTAACACCCCTCCCCTTTCCCCATAGGTATAGGTAGCAGTTAACCCCCCTTTCCCCATAGGTATAGGTAGCAGTTATTTTTTTCCCCTTCAATATTTCTTTATTGAAAAAATGGATCATTTACATTTTAATAAATAACATTTTATACATTGAATTTCAAGATGTTATCTTTTTTCCCACCCCCCTCCCCTACCCTCACCTTTCTCCCCCATGACATATGTCCCCTTACTGGGTGGACGGGAGGCAGAGGGACAACACATTCCTATTCTATTAATATTTCCATTATACTATATCAATTCATTTTCTTTTCACTTTGCTTTCCCTTCCCTTTCTCTCTCTTTTCTTTTCTTTTTTTTTCCATTTTCGATCTTTTATTTGTATCTTCCCAATTATTTCTACCCGCTTTTATTCTTGTGTCCCCCTGATTCCCATCCCCCTCACATAATAATAATGAAATAATAATAATAAAAAAACCTATAATTTCTTTCTTTTAACCAAATAACCTTCCTGTCACCTCCCTCCACTCCCATACCTCTGGTTTAGTTGGGGTCAGCCATCTCCTGATTATTAATAATCTAGCATAAAAGAGCATCATCAGTAGTTCCTTTCTTTCTTTTGTTTTTTTATTTACTTTTCTATCATCACCCAAGATAATCAAAGCTATATAATCTTTTATAGCATATTTAATTTTTCTCTCGATATCATCAATTGTTGACACCCAATATTCTTGTATTTTTTTCACATTCCCATATAATATGCAGGAATCCCGCGTTTTTCATTTTACATCTTAGACGGTTGCCATTTTCCCTCCCACCAATCCTGAAGAGGAATTTTGGTGTATAATAAATTCTATATACTATGTTCCATTGTATCAGTTGATGGTCTAAACTTGGGGAAATTCTTTTTATATTCCTGAATACAATCATCCAACCGCATTTATTTCTCTCACCTAATTCTTCGTCCCATTGTAGGAAGCATTTATCTTTTAAGTTATTTTTTTTATTTTTCATTATTTTGGTATAAATTACTGCCATAACTTTCTTTACAATTTTTCCCTCCTCCATTTTTCTTATAGTTTCAGTTACTTCCACTATCCGATTACCACTGTCTCTTAGTGACCCGCATATGGCACTTTTTAAACGCTGAAATTCCAACCACATACCTTTTCCTAATTTAAATTCTTCCTCTCTCCACTTTCTTAACTCTCCTTTTCTCCACACGTCTCTCAAAATGTTACATCCCCTACTTTGCAAGTTGTTAGCTTCCATCTTAGCTACCTCTTTCAAGTTTACATTATGCCAAATTGGCGCTGTCTCTAATATTCCCGTTTTTTTCATTTATTTTTAAAGTTTTCCCAGGTTTTACAAAGCCCTAGTATTATAGCATTTTCCTTCCACCTCCCTTCTTTTAACTGGCCTGACTCAAGAACCTGATAATATTTTCGTATTTACCTTTTGTTTTTTCTTTGATATTTTTAAAGATTCCAAATCTCCTCCACTCCACCACATAGTACATCTGACTTTCTAAAAAATATCCCTGTATATCAGGAAA